>NC_138208.1:20422651-20535151 GCF_964194415.1 Vipera berus | reverse complement strand
TGGCTATATAAAAGGCCTTTGATCACATGAGTTGGAAATTTTTAGTTTATCGATATTTATTATTTTTTCTGAAGTGGATTATGTGTCACTTTTTCTAAGTGTTATTAAAAATGGAATTCTTGCTTCTACTTGCTTCTACCAGAACCTTTCAGCTACTCTGTATCTTCTGTTAATATAGAAATGGTTGGCCTTCCTTTTTAGGCAAAAGGGAGATATTTTAGATCTAACAATGGCTGGAATTAAATTAAACATTTAATTATATGCCAATAATATGTTATGTACAATTGATAATTATGTCTTTTCTAGACCAACACAGGGAATTTATCAACGTATTCAGTGTATAGAAAGAATAATATGGTCTTATATGATGGAAATATGAAAATATTTAGATGTTATTTATAGATAGAATTCTTTTAAATATCTGGGAATAATTATTTATAGACAATTTGCTTCATTTGATTTTCAAATATATCATTTTTAAAACACATCTCAGATAGTTAAAAATCCCACTGAAAATTGTAATACATATAAAATATAGATTTTTTTTAAAAAAAATTCAGATAAATAGAAAAATCCCACTGAGATTAAGGGAAAGATGAACACTGTAAAACAAATATTACTCTGACTGATATTTTTTTCTTAGTGGTATTCCAGTGTTAATATTTTATGTTATTTTAAAGAGATTCATAAGTTAGTAAGATATGTTCTAAGATCTTTATTATCTAAATTATCATACAAGTTCAATTCATCTGCTTTTAATATTAACTCTATTATATTTCCTTCACTGAAATCTGCAAGGCACATTTGAAAGATGTTGGGGTGGAAATATATCCACATGACAAATTATCCCAATTTGAAAAATGTAGGTAATTTTTTTAAAAAAATATATGAGAAAATAGGATAACATTTATTTTTATATTCAAAATATTAAGAGCCATGATCCATTTTTTAAAATATCAAATTGTATACTGAAAGCCTTCTTGAAAACAAACTCTCTCAAATCCACAGATTGCAAAGATTGTTTGGACATACAGGAAAAGTTGGGGAAGCGTTAGGGTTAGGACACCAGAAATTATCATTAAAACTCGAAACTGAATCCCAGTGCAGCTCAAAAATTTGCATACTATCGGTACCTCTAGTTAACTAATGAGCAACACCAAAGTAATTTCCAAATACTCTTTAAAGGCAGATTTATAGAAAATACATCATACTATTCTAAGGGCTGCCTATTCACCTACTCACCAAACACCTGAAAGCAGAACAAGAAGCAATGAATGGAAATTAAGGAGAGAAGCAACCTAGAACTAAGGAGAAATTTCCTGACAGTTAGAACAATTAATCAATGGAACAACTTGCCTCCAGAAATTGGGAATGCTCCAACACTGAAAGTTTTTAAGAAGAGATTGGGCAACCATTTATGTGAAATGGTGCAGGGTTTCCTGCTTGAGCAGGGGGTTGGACTGGATGACCTCCAAGGTCCCTTCCAACTCTGTTCTCCTATTATTCGGTCAGATGTGATGTTACTCAGGCATGCATTGACCTTGTAAGATCAAAATTCTCAGATGAGCAAAAAGACCTCAGGCCACTGTTGATAACTGAGCATCCAGATCAAGACTAGATCAAAAGAACCTTCATCTTAGTTTCTACAAAAGCTCTATTCAAAGCATGCTAAACTAAGATTTTTGGCCTGATTAACAGCATCTTTGTCATGTTTAGATTCAGATTTAATTTGTTTGCTTTCAGGGAGACCTTTCTTTTCCCCAGAAGCCCAAATCTCTGCTTGGAATATGATGCCAAGGGAGTTGAAACTGTCATCAGTATATTGGTAGTTCTTTCCCAACAGTTTCATATAGAGGTTAAATAGCTTTAGGGACAAAGGTACAACTTGTAGTTATTGATAGAAAATGTCAGCTGGACTCTGTATAAAATAAGATAAAGTCATGATCAAATTTAGTAAACTACCCCTGTTCCATGAATGAAAGAAATGAATGAAATTGTAACATTTTAAATCTAAGAATTCTGGGAGATTGTCTCTGCATACCTATAGGCTGATATAATGGACAGGGTCACGAATATATTTTGTGATTAAAGAATCTGGTAAATAGAAAAGGGTAATATCTTTTCTAAAACATGGGTTTGAATTAGACCAATTCCTTGCACTTACATTTGCCAATAATCTTAATTTGCTCAATATTCCAGAACTGTATTTTTGAAGCTAGTGGATCTTTATGGATCATCTCGGTCAGTCAATACAAGCTATCGTTTCAAGAGAAATATATCAGAAATGATCCAGCCAGGTAAGCCAAAGGGGAAAAGCATTTACTGGAGAAGCTAGATTATCACTGCGCTCCTTGAAAGAACTCACAGTTTTTAGACTGAAATCAATAAAACTGCTTCGAGGTTAGATCAATTTCTCTAAAAAGTCTTTTAAAACCAAAAAGAACAAGGGGAACCTGAAACAAATGTTGCAAAGTAGAACTTTTCCCAAACTCAGTTGTAATTGTTGGGGTAACCTTACGTTAGCCCTTTTTCCCCCTAAACATATAATGGGGTTCTCCTGGTTCCTATGTAGGAAAAGAGGCAGAGCCTGGGGGCAAAGTCAAAAAAGGAATCAGTCTGGAATCCTTACATTCCCACAATCAGTTCAAGTTCAGCCCCCTTGAATTCTGTTAACTCTCACCTAGCACCAATTAATGCTGTTAATTGACTGGCAATAAATCTTCTTAACTGGAACTTAATAGTGATCCTGATTCTTTGCACCTGGCATCAACCCTCTTGTTCAAAGGATGTTTGGCAACTGAAGAAAAGAGCATCAGAAATAATGGTAGAAAATGGGGATTATAACAAATTAGAACCCCTTTCAATGGCCCATTTCCAGGTCAAGCCATTTTTCCATTTTCCCCCTGAAATGCTCAAATCAGGCAGAACACAATTTGTCTCCTAGTCTTGCTGATTACAAGCTTTGAGAGAAAAAGACAGAAACAGAGACGCAAAAACTTGAGGGCCTCTCTCTCTTTCTCGCTCTCTCTCTCTGTGTAAAGCATTTGCTTTATCTCCTTACCATTTAACATTTCCTCTGAAAAACAAACATCAGAGCCTTGGTGGTGCAGTGGGCTAATGCCTCCTTAAGTAACACCAGCTGCCTGCAATTAGTGCAGGTTCGCATCCCACCAGGCTCAAGGTTGATTCAGCCTTCCATCCTTCCGAGGTAGGTAAAATGAGGACCCAGATTGTTGGGTGCAATAAGCTGACTTTGTAATAATGCCGCTTGGGGGGGCCCAAAAGCCCCAATAAGCAGGCATATACATAGAATGAAGGCTATTGCTAAGCACATTGGTTTGTGCTTAAATTGTAAGCCGCCCTGAGTCTTCGGAGAAGGGCGGGATATAAATGGGATTAAAATAAAATTAAAAAAAAACTGGTTAACACAATAAACTAATCTGCAGGGATGTTTTATTTTATTGAATAACCTAATTTTTTTAGGGAGGAATATCCCTCCCTAAAGAAGGAGAGTGAGGGATGTTACTGGGAGCAATACTCACATGAGAGCAGTGGATTCAGACGGTTCGCACCACTTCAGCAGAACCGGTAGCTAATTTTTTGTTGCCCAGGCCCAGAATGGACTTCCGGAAGCAGCATCCACAGAGAACCGGTTGTTCACATTTTTGAATCCCACCACTGCATGAGAGACATACTTTATTTAGGAGTTATCCTATTAAATTAGTATTAAAGATCCCAAGTTGCCTTGTGAGGAGATGGGCGGCAAACAAATTTAATAAATAATAGTAGCAATAAATTCAAAAGAAATCCTTCTGAGCTACCACTTTTGGCAGGCAATACTAGTTGAGATGCCACAACATAATGTATTTATCTAATGGGAGAAGAGTTTTTAAATTTTCCATTGTAAATGATTTCTTTGGTATTCCCCATACCAGATTCTTGTAATCTACCAAGCTGAATGTTTTGAGCAATGAGGCCATTTTCTTTTCCCAATTTAAGAAGATTGCTTTTATCAAGAATCTTGTAGCATCTCTCTATCATGGTAGCTGATCTATGTTTGCAACAGTCTGATTCTCATTATTTTTTATTCATTCCTTCAGTTGCTTCCATTCTTCATTTATCTCTTAGTAATTGCTTCCTTAAGCAACTGTAAGCATATTCTGGTGACATCAGTGATCGTATCTAGCCTAGTGTTCTGTTGACCTCTTTTTCAATTCTCTTCAATTTTTCCAAGCGTCACAATCTTTTCCAATAATTTTGAGACCAATTCTCCCGTTGGTAATTGTCCATTTGATTTTGCAGATGAGAGCAGAATACTGTAGTGGTTGCCATTTCTCTTTCCAGCTCACCGTATTTATTCTGATCTCTCATCCATGAGCTGCCTGTCATGACTGATTCTCCAGACAATAAACTGATAGGTTCTTCGGTGAACTTCTTCATTTCATCGCCCATTTCCTGGCTCTTAATTCCTTTTCTGTTGACCCATTGATCAGTCAGCTCCTGCTAACGACTGAAGAGTGAAGTTATAGGTGGCTGGGATATTACAGAGAAGGTTGCCTTCAAAACTGGCATGAAGTACTGTACCCTCAGCTGCAATTTCTGAATAAACGATAGCAGTGGCAGCAGCTGTATCAGGTTCCTATTGTGAATTCACTTTGTTAGCCAAGCCTGAGGTCTCTATAGGCAGGTTGTCCAATAATTCATTTCTGGGTATGTTGACTTTAAAAAATTAAGATTCCTTTTCCATAGGAAAGTTTCTGGCTTATTCCAGAGGAGAAGAAAAGATTATTTATCTAAAGATAAAAATGTATAATTTCCATTCTGTAAAAGTCTTGTCTACCCTAAATGACATTGACTATGAGAGAGGAATCTATAGATGCACATTCAAACTGGAATGTTGCCACTGAGTTAATATTTAAATATGCCTACGGGAGAATTTCAGATTTTTATGACAGTTTTGGTAATGGAAAAACCATCCACTGATGAGATTAACAAGGAAATTTTACTTATTCCCAGCAAAGATCCCTTCTCAACCCCAAGGAACATCTATTCAGCTGAGAGAAAATGGAAAAGAAACCTCAAGGACATATAGGAATTGGATAATTTATAAGCATTCAACAGAGTTTTGAGGCCAGAATAATAAAGGGGGGATGGAACTACTTTCAGCTATGGAGTTACAGCAAGTAATCAGACAGGATCAGAAAAGGCTACATAAAAATTATAGATATTTTCTAATTAAAGTCAGACAAAAGCAATTTTTGTAAAAAAAATGCATGTCTTTTTAATTAAAATATAATTTTCACATTTAAAAACAGTGTAGTTATTCAAGCCCATGCTAAACTCATGCTAAACCAACATCTAAAGTCATTAACATAAATTAATAACTTTATCACATGCTGCTTGGTTGGCTTCCTCTCTCGCACACTAGAATGTAATTTGATTTTGTTTAACATATGGAGATGTGAACTCAGTCCTTCTGAATTATAAGCCATATTTTATGGCACCTTATTAAGCAGGAAACAAGTCATTGTGATTGGCTTAACCAGCCATTGTTAAAACACATAACAGCATAACCTATGTCACTCATAGGTCTCTCCCGTCTCGTTTTTATAAACCAGCATTTATATTGTGATGAGAATGGCATCATTGTTTTAACACACATAGGAAGAACACGGATTTAAATCAAGGTTTCCTTTCGGTGCTTTAAGTTGCCTTGATTCAAATTAATCTACCCTTGAATTAAAGTAATAGTATAATGCAGCTGTTATATCCTCTTACACAACACAAAATCCAGTGTCAATACATATGGTGAAATGTTGTCTGTATACCTAGGAGGGAAGGAGGGCATTCCAGAGGAATGAGAGTCGGCCAAGTTTAGATGGTTTGGTTGGGAAGGTCAAGAAGAGGAACTTCTTTAGAAGTTCTCAGCGTATATCTTTAATGATGCAAGTAGTTTGTTTCGTTTGGCAAGGTTCTGCCTATACCGTAAGTGAGGAACAATCAACTGCTCATAAGTAATTCTTCTTGTCTTTCTTGGTTTTTGAAGTACATTACACCTGGACCTCATGTAATACTTCCTCCTCTTTGCTATTGCCATTGTTCATTCACTTGCCCCTCTCTCTGTTGCTATTTCATTGTAACAACAGCGAAATAGGAATTGATGTTTTATAACAAATGGGTAGTGCTGCTGTTCATTCCTAAATATAAAAGCAACAACTTTAAGACCAGCTATGAGTCTCCAACAAGTGCTTACCACCACCATCACCTGATGGCATTCCTGCTTCGGATGGGATAGGACAGAGGTTCAGTGCTACAGGAATGTGACAGGTTTTTTACTTATAGCAACCATGACAATCAATCCCAAATCTGTTCTTTCAAGTCTTCCGAAGGTGTACTCATCTCCATTGTAATTAGGCCCAGCCATCTTGCTGCGGGTCATTCCTCTTCTTCTCTTTCCTTCCACCTTTCCCAGCATCAGAGCATTAGAGCTACTTCGGGTTTGCTGAAGTTTTGTATAATGTGTCTGATATAGGATAATTTGAGCCTGGACATTTATATATCAGGTGAGAACTCTGGGTTGATTTGTTCAGTGATCCATCTGTTTGTTTTCTTAGCTGTCGACAGTATTCTGAAAAGTCTTCTCCAACACCAAAGTTCAAAGCTCTTCCCGTTCTGCTTCTTTAAAGTTCAACTTTTACGTCCATAGATTGTCACAGGGAATACCATGGCCTGAATGATTCTGATCTTACAGGTTGATGATCAATGACTTTAAAAATTGCACTGATATGGCTCTACTAGAGCAGTGTTTCCTAACCTTATCAGCTCGAAGATGTGTGAACTTTTAACTCCCAGAATTTCCCAGCCAGCGCCTGAGAGTTGACATCCACGCATGCTCCTTTTGGGAGAATGGCAGGTGAATTATCAATCTGATCAGTGTTACTCCCTCTTATTATTTCTCTTACAATTGGGATGGATTTACCAAAAACAGTATTCCCAGCCTGATGTCCTTCAGACATATGTAGCTAAATCTTCTAGCATCTCCAATCACCTCAGATCAGTTTTAGTCCAAACATATGTGTAAATAAACTACTTAAGGTATGGACACACCTGATACGTACACTAATATACAAGAAGGAGATCTCCTCATGTGATTGGGCAGGTTTTAAACAACTCCTCAAGCTGAACATATACAAATTCTTTTATGTTTTAAATCAGAAACTGGAGTTTAGTGAGTCAGGACAATGCCCTCTTCATGATCTTGCTTCTTCTTTCCTCCGTGGTTTTTGGGGAATTGAAAAGAAATGTAATGCACAGTATTGACATTATGAAATATGTGATTTAACTTACCTCACGACACACTGAAGTATTTAGAATTTTTTAACAGACAACAAAATAAAAAAGAGAAAATGACTAGAGTTGTAATGCAACTTTACCTTGCCTTGTGTTGCCTTTGGCTAGGAGGCGGCGCCCTCTGGTGGCAAATCTAGGTTGCTAATATTTTTCAGCCTGTATTTTCTTTTTTGATTCTACAGCTTATAACTATCACATTTTTTAAATATTTCTTTATTCTACAACTATACAAAAGTATATATTTTAAAGAACAAGTTGTTTAGCAAATTAATCAATTGGTCTTATAAAGTTTTATAAGTCTTGTAAGCCAGTTTGGTCTAGTGCAGGGGTCTTCAAACCTGGCCTTTTTATGACTTGTGGACTTCAACTCCCAGAATTACTCAGCCAGGTGCCTGGCTGAGGAATTCTGGGAATTGAAGTCCACAAGTCATAAAAGGGCCAGGTTTGAAGACCCCTGGTCTAGTGTTTAAGGCATCAGGCTAGAAACCAGGAGTTTTAATCCCGCCTTAGGCATTAAAGTTGGCTGGGTGATTTTTTTTTAATCCCATTTATATCCCGCCCTTCTCCGAAGACTCAGGGTGGCTTACAATCTAAAGCACAACTCAATGTGCTTAGCAATAGCCTTCATTCTATGTATATGCCTGCTTATTAGGGCTTTCGCCCCCCCCCCCAAGCGGCATTATTACAAAATCAGCTTATTGCCCCCAACAATCTGGGTCCTCATTTTACCTAACCTCGGAAGGATGGAAGGCTGAGTCAACCTTGAGCCTGGTGGGACTCGAACCTGCACTAATTTCAGACAAATGGCTGTCCAGTCTCTTCTTAAAAACTTCCAGTGTTGGAGCATTCACCACTTCTGGAGGCAGGTTGTTCCACTGGTTAGTTGTTCTAACTGTCAGGAAGTTTCTCCTTAGTTCTAGGTTGCTTCTCTCCTTGACTACTTGAGTTACTTATAAAATAATAAAAGTGGAATAAAAATCAAGTAATACTTTCACTAGTTTTCCCAGACTAATCTAGCCTACTGTACAAATGGATAGTTGTTATGAAATGATATATCCCATGTCCTTGAATCCTGAAGGCAAACTTTGGTGGAACTCAAGACAAAATACAAGATTAATAATTCTAAGATGAATGGTATATTGTCTCCCTATTTAGGTTTACAAAAAGTAAATGTTAAAAGTGACCTTGTTAAGAGTATGTCTATCATGAAAAACAATGTCAGATCTGACGGGGATGGGACCAGCATGTGTCCCATGAGGCTAAATTGTAGCCTTATATTATTTTGGATGATAATTTATATCCAATAATATCAGATTAGAATTTTGGCTATATTTTTCAAAAAGCAATAGGAACAGATCTGCTTCTATGAAATACTTTCTGAGTTCTTTTGTTGGAGAAGAACAAAGAAAAACCTGAGCCTCAAGTGGCTGACTTCTCAAGTTCTATGGCTGGTAGGGCTTCCTCGGGAACAATGAAGCACATTTAGTCTGTTTAAATGCTTTTGAAATTAGAATTGCCTGGCCTTTTTGGAAAATAAAGTATAAACTAGAAATGCTTCATTTGCTGTACGCAAATGACATTAAATTATATAGTCTCTTCTAGACTTCGTCAAAAGAGTATATGATCCACAACCCATACTGGTCCCATCCCCTTCAGATCTTAGATATTAGTCTTAATAAGAATGTAGATATGGAAGTGGTTATTCCCTTATTGCAGACTATCCGCATCAACATTGTAAGGTCAAAGATATAGAAACATGGACGTTGGCCTGTAGACATTCTTTTTCCAAGCACAAGCTAGAGAAGCAGTTCTAAATCAGTGCAGTGTGGAAAATGAAAAGATGTGAGCAAAATAAAAATAAGGTTTCATCTTCTGATATTTTGGAGAAAATAAGGGTTTAGGATTAGATATTCAAGTCATTTGGGAAGGGGTTACCCTCATAAACATCAAGTTCACAATTTGAGTAATGGTATGCTATGGCATGGTATGACCATGAAACTTTTCTCCTGAAGATTTAGCCATAGCCATCTTTCATTCCTATAATGCACTATATAAACTGAGGTCTGTCTTTGACAATAGTTTGGAAATGTCAGTTAATCCACAAAGTAGATTCAATACAAGAGACATAATTCAACGTTAATGCAGGGAGATACAACTCTGCCCCAATGTTCATCTTCATTTGTTTTCTATTTTGGAGGGGAGGAGGGGGAGAAGGGAATTTGATATTGATGCTTCTGAACTATGAACAGATTTGAGTTCAGCATACTTCAAAAATGTCTCTAATAAAATGTGCCAAATAGAAAAACTTGTTCCTGCATGCAAATTGAATGCAAATTTGTGTGCATTGTGTAGAGTACCAAATGTATTATCTTCAATAATATTTTCCCAAGTGATTTCTCCACTGACAATTTGTAGTCCAAATTTGTAGTCCAACTCTTGTAATACAAAGATTGGTCTCTTTGGCACAATCCAATTTCAGTCACTTGCATAGAACAAAACAAGTAAAATATATTCTTAGAAATGTTTCATTACTCTATATTTTCAGCTCCATTTTTCTAAGTAAACTACTATAATGTTCTGAGTTTCTCATTTGTCTTGAATCCACAGAGATAATGCCACAAATATATTTGAATGTGGAACAGAATTATAATCAATCAATCTGAACACAATTTAAATCAGTTGTTTTATACTCTGCCTGGATATAATAATAGTAGTAGTAAAAAAATATTAAGGCATTAATAATTTGATGGAGATATTGGAAGCCATTCTTTCTTTAAAAACATCAACAAAAAATTCAGTTCACATATTCATAGAATCATAATATCATAATGCTGGAAGGATTTATTTATTTAATTTGTATGCCCCTGAGTTCAACTCTATGTCGAATCCTCTGTTCAGTGTAAAAATCCAAATCCCCTAATTAGGTCTGTTTAGGCTTTGCTTGCATATCTGGAATGAAGGAGACTTCATTCACCTTCATGACATTTTTCCATCATTTATTTCAACGTCAAACACTTCAGTGGTAAAAAGCTGTTTTGTAACATTCAAACAAATTGCCTTCCTGTAGTTTGAATCCATTGTTCCATATCTTGGAATGACAAGGAAAGAAAGGTTTTGCTCTACTCCTGTGTGACATCCTTTCTGGTATTTGAAGTGCTGTCATATTCACCTTTGGTTTCCTCTTGTCAAAGTTAACATTTCCAATTTCTTTCATCTGTTTACCTACAATTCAGCTTCTAGTCTCCAATCCACTTGTTTTCTGTTCCTGAAACAGTTCCTGCTTATCTAAATCTTTTCAGATAAGGAGAAGAAGAAAGAACATTATGAAGGTCTCAGCATAATGAACAAAATAGGGCAGTCAAATATGAAGTAAGGAGTCCTACTTCTGAGACAAGCTGAAATATATTTAAATCACTGTTGATGAACTCCATATTCCCATTTCTAAATAGTATTAATAAATCTGTGCATGCTACAAACAAGTGTCCAAAGATGAGACACAAGTTTGGAAAGAAAAGATGTGTGTTCCTTGCTTGGAAAAAAGGACAAAAAAGAGGAACATTTATTTGGTCAAGTATTTACAAAATATTCAGAATTCTGACCAATACTACCTGCTACTTGGCATTGTTTGAATCACAATGATGATTTCAATAATGTTTTTCTTAACATTAAGTTAGCCTTTTGTTAGTTGCTTTGGATTTGTTGAAGAAACAAAAGAACTGGTTAAATATTTAAGATACAGTGATGTTATAAAAGCAAGCAGTACTGACTGCAAACACCACCTTTATCAGCTCTCAGAATGACAAAGACATTTCCCTCTGCTGAAATACATAAAGTGCTGCTGCTGCTGCTTCGTGTCATCTACCACAGAGGTCTGCAACCTTTTGGGCACCAGGGAGCAGTTCCGTGGAGAAAGGTTTTTCCAGGACCATAGAGTGCATGGTTTTGTGTGCCATTAAAATAATTTATCATTATAGGTGTAATGGTCATCAGACTCATATACTCATTCATCATACACAAAGTGTACAACAGTCATTGTATTTCAATAGACCAAGCAAGAAGACTGAAATTGAAATTGACAAGGCATTGTGTCTTGTGAGAATAATGGTAATGTATGATCCCTTTAAAAATCATAATAATAGATTGTCCCTTGAGAGTCAGACTTGGAAAAGGAATTGCTAGCCCTCTGGACATTATTAGATTATAACTCATAACATTCTCATCACTGACTATGATGGCCAGGGCTTCTGAGACTTGTAGTTCAGCAATATCTGGGCAATCTAGTTTACCCTCTCTTGGTTGGGATTACATATATATTTTCAAAAAGGAAGAGTTCATCTGTATGAGAAGTACCGTACATTTTTTGTAAAACTTGCACCCAATTGTTTTCTTTTCTGTTCTATGCAATCCTCTTACAGCAGCTTCACAATGATTTCCATAAATGGGAACATCATTAAATTACTTCAGAATACAGAAAAATAGTGCAGCTCCCATTCGACATATGGACTGTTACTGCATGTGAGATGAGGAAGGGGATAGGAGAATTATTACGAAGTGTGCTGAAATAAAAAAATGAAATAAGCATCATGTCCACCTAATTTTTCCTGAAAGATCTAACCCCATTTTTTCATGAAAAAAACAACCACTTTTCTTCTAGTTAGCTGTAGATTTGGCAAAGCTCTCTCCACATATTTGGGCAAGTACCTTCAGGGTGGAGAGGAATGCAGTAGGGAAATATTTGTAAAGGAAAATACTTGGATAAAAAGCTAGTGGCTCTAACAAAAGACAGATGGTGCTACTAATAAGACTCAAGCAGATAGGAAGAGAAATTCTTCTTAGAAGCCTCCATCAATTAAAACCAAGGACTAGGTTTTGTTGCCTATAACAACTGTTTTGCAGATTTCTAGACATAATCAAAGTAAACATTAGCCTTATTCAAAGCCTGCTAATGTTTTCCTATTGTATACCAAGTTGCATTTCTGAGTATAAATTTTATTTACATTTTAAGCATATTATGCCAATCCTGCTTGCTACTTTTTATGTAAATCTTTCTTTGTTCTTCTTTCCTTTTCATATGCTGGCAGGTATCTTGAAAATTGTAGTGCAAAACATATGGAGTTCAAACAAACAGTTGAAGACCCCAGATGTGATAAGACTTCAGTTCCATTGTCCATCACATCTGGATGGAGAAGTGTTGAAGACAGACAGAATGAGGGCTGCGTGAAGCAGGCAAGAATTACTGTGAATTTGTGTTGTGGATTCAATACATTCTGTCTCATGTACAGTACAGGGGTGATGCGTTTCCTCTTACTGAAGTTTATCATTGGGTGAGACACCGCATCTGATTCTTCAGCTAGCTACCAATGGTCTTCTGCGCACATGTTACACACATGTTGCACACATGCACAGAAGCTTATTTTGTTGCCTAGCATATGGCTTTAGAAAGTAGAAAGACTGCATGGATACCACAACACTACAATTAGGATTATAATTTTTATAAGCAAGTCTTCTTTGTGCTGGATGCCTTACTTAGGAAATAACATAGTGATGGCAAAGATTGAATTACTAATGGGACTATAATATGTTCTCCAGCATTATGGAGAAAGAGCAAGTTAAGTAAGAATCAGAAGTTCACATGTTAGAGGTGGAAGACAAAAAGAGAACTAAAATGGGAGAGGAAGGAAATGAGGAAAGCCCTGGGAATCTCATGAACAGAGTGATCTAAATGTCAAAAATTATGAAACTGAAATTATGCAGAGCAAAAATGAGTTACCAAAAACATTGAAATGAGCAGGCCTGCAGGGCTATGGATGTGGGCAAATGATTCATTTTGCTAGAAATTATGCCACAATGTAGGGACGCAGTGGCTCAGTGGGTTAGGACGCTGAGCTTGTTGATCAGAAGGTTGGCAGTTTGGCAGGTCGAATCCCGAGTGCCGCGTAACAGAGTGAGCGCCTGTTACTCGTCCCAGCTTCTGCCAACCTAGCAGTTCGAAAGCACATAAAAATGCAAGTAGAAAAATAGGGACCACTACGGTGGGAAGGTAACAGCGTTCCGTGCGCCTTTGGCGTCTAGTCATGCCGGCCACATGACCACGGAGACGTCCTCGGACAAGCGCTGGCTCTTCGGCTTTGAAATGGAGATGAGCACCGGCCCCTAGAGTCAGAAATGACTAGCACACATGTGTGGGGGAACCTTTACCTTTATGCCACAATACCCATCTCTGGGGGAAACAAAATGTTGGACTGTGTTGCTGCTACCCTCCTTTCCTAACATGTATAATCATGACAAAATGTTAAACCTGGATTTCTCCTGATTTCCCCAACTGGAAGAAAATATTTAAAACTTGGCTTTTGAATGAAGTTTCAACACGCCATATGTAAGGATAATTAGAAGAGTTACTGTCCCAATTTTAATGGAAGATTCATACATGCCGATTTTCTGGACAGCCTTTCTCTTCCCATGCTCTGTGAAACTTGATGAGGAAGAGAATCTCAATCCTTGTATAAAAGAAAAGAAAAACTGGCTGGCTGGCTGGAAATTCTTTCATGCTTAGGGCAGCTTGATGGAATTGTGCATTCCAGCCTGCCTGAAGACCTATGCATATATTTATTTAGATCAGAGAAGGGCAAGGTGCAATTCCTAGCTGAGCTCTTTAAAATCCAAGAGCCAATTGGATCTGCATTTCAAAGACAATCTTTCCTTCGCAAACAAGCCAGTCCAGGCTCAGCAGGGGGGGAAAGTGCTGGAAAGTGCTGATCAGGATTTTAAAGTATGCAGTTGAGAGACAGAGAGAGCAGTGGGTGGATGTGGGGAGAGAGCTGGGTTGCATGTAAGTGAGAAAGAAAGTGTGTGTATGTATGAATGGATATACATACAGTGCCTACATTGATTATCTGCCTCAAATACAGGTAGTCCTTGACTTACAAACACAACTGAGCTCAATATTTCTGTTGCTAAGTGGAACATTATTTTAAGTGAGTTTTGCCCCTTTGTTGCCACAGTTGTTAAGTGAATCATTGCAGTTGTTAAGTTAGTAACACAGCTGTTAAGTGAATCTGGCTTCCCCATTGACTTTTTTTCTCAGGTGGTGACAAAAGGTGATCACATGACCTGGGGACACTGCAACCGTCATAAATATGAGCCAGTTGCCGTGTATCTGAATTTTGATCATGTGACCATGGGGATGCTGCAACAGTAACTTCGAACAGTGGCTAAATGAACTATTGTAAGGTGAGGTCTATCTGTAATGGCCAAGCTAGATACAGTATTGAATGAATGCAATTAAATTTAACACATACTGCACACTGAGAGAGTGAGGAGTAGGAAAGGATGTGTAAACCATTTCCTTCTTCATCATAGACTACTCAAGTAACTCTTCACCCAAGAAAAGATGGAAAAAGGAAACACACTGTACCAAGCACCAAGCAAACTCAGTTTGAAGAAGTCCTGGCAGGAGAATGCCTCATAACTCCTGACTCAGGACTGCTGTCAGCCTCTGAAAATAAGATGCAGCTCACAATTGTCCTTTTTGCTTTAAACGACTGGGACAGGATACCCAGGCAAAACCCTCAGTGAAAGTGACTTATTTTATCTGCTACTTGATCAACAAAGTGTACTACATAGTGTGTAAAGATTTCATTAGACATTTCAAAAATGTAATTAAGGTCAATATTTTTAATTAGGTAGTTATGCTAATATAGTGACTGTCAATGTACATTCCAAACTGCCCATCAGCACTGCATGCCTATTATCATCTATCTTAGATTAATCCACCCTGATGGGTGGATTACTACACACAAGCCACTTCCTTGTAAGCATCCATAGGATGCCCTAGACAAGTGAAACCTTTTGTTTGCTTGTTATTTCTAATTTGATTTTGAGTACATCAACTAAATTAGGTTATGGACCAATGTAGAGAACATTCTTCCCCCTTCAAGATGTGATGCTTTGATACATGTAATTGGAATGGTTGTCAGATATTTGGACAGAATCTAGATGGAGAAGATGACCATAGAATAACAATGAAAAAACCCTGTACATTGTGGAATCATAATTACAGGATATATTCATATTAATACTCTTGTATTAAGAGAGGCAGGACTTCCAGTTTACGCATGTGGCCCTGGCGGATACGCGGGAAGAAGCTCCTCCCCGCTGTCTGGTCTCTCTTCCTTGGAGGACCCTGCAAAGGGTTAAAAGTCGCCCTGGAGGGGCGACCACCCTGAGGAGGCTCTCTCTGTGATCGCGGAAGGGTGACAGCCCTCTGTTTGATCCGGAATTGCTCCTCTGGCCCAAAGAAGAAGAGATTGGCCACTAACATGGCTGATCACTAAGCTGCTCCCTGCCGAAAGTCAAAATTACTATCAAGCACAATGAAGCAATCTGGAGGATTAGGGTGAGACCTTACCTTTCTTATTTTTTTAATTATTTCCCTGTGGGACTTTCCTGGAAATCTCTTTCCCCCTTCTTGAAAGATCGGCAACTGCTTACTTAGGGAATTAAAACCTTTAAACCTTGAAAAGAAATCAAAAGACTAAGCTAATATCTAAGCAATCCTATTTGTACTTCTTGAATTTTGGGGCTACTAAAAAGTTTTTATTGCTTATTTCTGCAGGGACCTACTACCCTATTTACTGCTAAAAATGAATTAATTGGAGAAAAGCCTTATATTATATTAGTCTGGAAAAGGATTGTACATGCTATTGAGTACATCTTGTGGCAAAACCTGGTATAGCAAGTAAATCTTTTTTTTTAGTCTGAGATCTGACTGTAACAGATTTGTCCTTGACATTATCTTTAAAGATAAAAATTGGGAACACCTGGCACTGAAAACAACCTTTACGAATAGTGGAGGTGGACATTTATTGACTTTTCTTAAATTAGTCTCCACTAAAAGCCTATCTGCAAAATACTAAAGCACAGGTCTGCAACACGCGGCTCCGGAGCTGCATGCGGCTCTTTCAGCCATCTCCTGCGGCTCCCAGTCCTCTGCCATGTGCAGTCCCCTCCCCAAAAAAGTGGGACTAAAAAAGTTCAACCAATCAATTCAAATATGCAGGGTAGGTGCACATCTTGCCTTGGCTCCACTATTCAGTCAAACTCTGTTCTGCGCATGCGCGCATGTACGCACATGCACACACATTTTTTGCAGCTCCCAGTTTTTCCTTTTGTGAGGGAACCGGTTCCGAGTGGCTCTTTCACTGTTTCAGGTTGCTGACCCCTGTACTAAAGAAATGGAAGAATACATCCCACCACTTGATTATAAACTCATACTTGATACAATTTTGGCAATGACTGCAGAAATAAAAGCCAGACTTAAAGACAAATCTGACAGCATAAATTCACCTAATGACACTCTGACTTCAAGTGACGAACTGACAACCCAAAAACTAACAGAGGATGAGGAAATCAACAACAAAATAGGGGACTTTAAAGTACAAGTACAATCTACTGAGAGCCTTGATGCTCAAACTTTGATTTCAGCTATAAAACCTGCAATCCAACAAACAACAGAAGCTGAAGAAAGCATTCTAAGATGGAGGATGCCAAAGGCCTTCAAATACAGTACATTAAGACTATAACCAGCCAAACAATAATTACAACACCAGACATGACCGCTTATCTAAGCCAGATGGATTTGAAAGGAGAAGACCAAATTGAATTAATGACAACTGTACTACGCCAAACATGGAGATTGGATTTAGTAGAATGAACATTTAATGACTATAAAGGGGTCACTCTCTTCCAAAAATTGACAACTGGATGGTCTCTCTGGATTCAAACAACATGTGTAGGAAGAAAGGGAGACACATTTGAGAAGTTAAGGCAATGATATGGAAGCCTGCCTGGCACAAGAAGAAAGCTAGAGTTAGATTTAAAAAATGTTTTTTTTTCTCTGTTGTAAATGTTGGGATTTGCAATAATAAAGCTTAAATTTCTCTTTAATGGGCCAAGGGGAACTGTTATAAGATATAAACTGATTTTATATTTAGGATCTAGATTTGTAAGGGAATGAAAATTAGCCACAAACAATAAAACATACTTTGTTAATTATAGATGAATCGCAAGGATGATAAATAGTATATGTATGTATTTTAGATATGAAAATTACTATATAATGACATAGATTAGCTATTAGAACATAACTTTGAATTATATTATAGAATTTGCAATGATATAATAAAAGATATTATTTTAATAATTGATGAACTATTAAGATGATAAAGAGAATATATTTGTTGCAATGATAGAGCTTAATTTTTTTCTTAATGGGCTAAGGGGAATCTTTAAAAGATACATACTGATTCTATACTTAACTTTTAGACTTTTAAGGGAAAGGAAAGTTAGCTATTAGAATTGATTTATACTATTAAGATGTTAAACAGAATAAACTTGTATAAAGTAAGAATGCACTGAAATGAACAATGTATGTATTTTAGATAGGATAATTACTATATAATGAAATGGCGAAATGTGGGCTACCTGAAAATTAAGTTTTCTTTTATATATTATAGGCTACTTTGGAATATTCTATTGCAATTAGGTAAAACTCAAAAACAGGATATGGATATATATAAGTGAAAATATTTTGAAAATTGTTCTAATTGACTGTTACAATTAGAAATGTATTAATTTGATTAATTTGACTATGTTTTTATAACTAAGGGAAACGGAGAGGGAATTTTTGTTGATATAACTTGAGCTATCTACAAAGGAATTTGTTATTTGCTATTGTTTACTTTTAACTACCCAATCACCGTATTGCTTCATAAATACTTGGATGTAAAATTAAAAAATTAATAAAACTTGTATTAAAAAAGAGAGGCAGAACTGTCACTAGATTACATAGTAAAAGTGTTAAGAATGAATATAGCATCAGTTCAACAAACCATTATGAATCCATGGACTGCAGATCACAGCTAACTTGGCTGAACAGAATTCCGATTGACATCAAAATAGCTAAGATGCTCAAGGTTAATTTTCTCTATTGGCTTTAATGAAGGCTAATTTTAAATTGTATCTCTACTGGTGCCAATTGGGCTCTCTCGATCACCTTATTCTTTCCTGCATTAAATAGAGAACTTTTACTTGAGGCCAGAGGCATCAAACATTATTAGAAAGCTAAAATAAATGTAGATCTATGTGGATGCATCCCAGGGCTTTATTTGTTTGTGTTCCGGGGAGGGGGAGAGTGGTGAATTGGGATATATAAAGCTTCATAAGGAATTGAGTGGGAGGTGGTGTAATTTTAAGTGCTAAACAAGTGTTTCTGTGGTTGGAGACACCAACTATGGTTACCATTTTGATAACAGACAAGTCCTTCCCGCAATGTCAGCCGCCAGTTGGTTAATCTGAAAGTGATATATAAGACTAAGTGCTAGTGCTATAGGTTGCTGGAGGTCTTCAAACAGAGACAACATGGTCTTCTGCTACAGGTAGCTAGTGAAGTGCGCTATGCAGGAAAAAATCTAAAGTTCTTTCCAAGTCTATTATTCTACTCCTCTGTACTCTTCTCAAAATTCCAAATGTACCCATTAAGCAGAAAGTGTAAACGTATGTAAAAATGGCTTATTTTCCTTTTTTTCTCACCAAAAAGTATTTGCCTGTCAGTAAGTTTTGCACATCAGTTGTTGTGTCTACTTATTGTGGCTGTCTCATGCTTTTTTCCCCACCAAATGAGTTAGGGTTATAGGGTTATCAATCAACAACAGTTTCCTCTGCAAATTTATGTACTCATGCTTGTAACCACAGCTAGGATATTGCACCAATCAGTTATAGGTGTGGCAGGCAAAAACTTTTTTGAGCATGAGATTTTTAACACCACTAGCAAGCAGAAAAGGAACAAGAGCTCTCCAAATCCATAGCGTGAGAATTGTGTCATAGTTAGCCCTGGTGTACACATATATGCTCATATGAGCTCCGGAAGCCTCAAAGCAGCTGCAACCACCTTTTAAGTAGCTGTGACTTGGAGGAGCAGATCCAAATTTCCTTTGTTGCTTTACATACAACCCTCCTCACAATGTTACCAGATATGTAAAAGCTTTCATTTACTTTAGTGTTCCCCTAGTCAGAAACTAGAGATCAAGTTCCAATTATTTGGTATAATACAAAAAGAATTTCTAGACTTCCATTCAGTTTGCACCTTGGCTTATATAGCCACATGCATGGTTTGTTTATTCTTCCCTCTCCTAGCCTAATTCTCCAAGAGCTACTCTAAGCAGTTTCAAATTAGATGTTATTTATCATGGGGCTCCGTATGTATTTTCTTAACTCAAAGCTACATGTAGTGACAATAAAGCTCAGAACTGCAGGCCATGGAGAGAAGAGATTTAACCCTTCTTTTTCAAAAAGCTTTCCCACCCTCAGAAATTGTTCTCCTTGTATTAAAATTTATGAGTAGCATTGCTTATTACCCATCATATGAAATAGGAATTATGCAGTTTCTTCCCCTGCGTATTGTAGAGGGAAACCTATTTCTGAGTTAAAGTAAAATACATAGAACTGCATGTTGTGTATTAAAAGTACACAGTTCTACAAAGCAATATGTGAAATATTAATGCTAAGGGAAGCACAATGTTGTGATTAATAGAATTAGTTTGAAGGGAATGTGTGTTTTATCCTGGGACATTTAGACTATCAGAGCAAAAGACAACCATGCTATGATAAGAAATATATTGGGCGCGATATCACTAAAGCTACTTTTCTTTAATTTCTGCAATTTAAAGAAAATCATCATGTGGGAACTTAATGGCTTTTGTTCAATGTCTCGTTCATAATGACTTATGAATAATATGCTTCATATTATAATATATTAAAATGTCAGATCAAAAGTGCTGTTGTGTTTTGATTAAGAAGATGAGACAGGAACAAAGAAATCAAGAATTCAAATTGCGCCTTAGGGATATGAAACATTCAACAAAAATCTTTTAAAAATTTATCTGTGTATGTGTATGTCTGTATATGTCTCTATCAACTAACAAATCACCCAGAAGCAAACCACTTTTATATTACAACGAAGAAAATAAAATAGATGTGCCCATTCCTCACCAGGAATCATTTTTAATCTGAACTTTTAATGTTTCAATCAACATAGGAACCATCCATAATACATTTGATAATGCTTTTTACTACAGATCTCCTGAGACTGAAGATATGCATAGGTGTGTGTGTCATGTCCTCCCAGAATACAGCAATATCTTGCAGGAGATAAATGAGGCAGGTCAGCAGTGGTCCCTTTCCAATCCTCATAAATATAACTCCAGTTAGTTTGGGTCAACAAAGCTGAGTCATAGTAATGGATGAGAAAAATAGTTGGAAATAAATTTGGAGCTAGGTCATATGTATCTGTACATCAACCAGCTTTGTAAATGAATGTCTGAGTAGGTGGCTCTGTTGAATGTATGTTTGTTCCCCAATCTGCAGACAACTGCCCATTCACCTTCATGGCTGGTTATATCAAGATGCCAACCATGTACTCTCCTAGTTCTTTCCATTCCTTGGTGTCTGCTGATTGGGCAACATAAAACAGGTGAAGTGGGCAGAGCATATTTCAGTTGATCAAGACAGACAAGGACTGCCATGCACAAAGGGGACAGCTGCTGTTTCAAATGGGGATCCACCTACAGTCCAGGTAAGAAGGAAGATTTTTTCAATCTAGATCTCTCAATTCCCTTTTGTCCATCTGTGTCAGGCCCAAAACCAGATGATAATTCTCCCAAGCTACTACCAAAGACAAAATCTTACACACTGAACTCATAGACACTGAAGATTCTATTATCTGCGCCTATAATATACTCTGGAATCTGTTAGGGTGGAGCTGTCATCCTCTCACACAAAATAACTGAACTGAGTTGCCTCTTACTTTCTGGAATGCACCCTCCTGGGAATCCAGCTCCTCACTAAATACATCACAATCTGGGCAAAAGCAAGAACGGTTTGCTACGAATAGTGCATGAACTGTGATTTTGCTCACATCTGTTGAATAGTTGGAAGTTAAAAAAAATATTTAGTAGCACCACTTGGTGTGCCATAGAATTGAAAGCAAAAGTTCAGGCCCTACTGTACTTGGCTAAGAGAAAAACAAGCTATCTTACCATACATTTTGAGTATGTTAAGGGGACTGGGATCTGGAGGATGACCTGGATTCACAACTCTGCTTGAAGAGTGTGTGTGTGTGTGTGTGTTGTGTATGTGTATATGTATACACACATACATACGCACCGTGCTTTTTTTTCTTTAAAAAAAAGGTGCTGGAACTCTCATCTTGGCGGGCGCAGGAGGCGGGGGTGTGGGGGGGCGGTGCTGCTGCAGTCACAGGTGTGAAGGGTGTTGGCGGCGGGCTCCCCTCCCTGGGGCCGGAGCCAGCGCGGCTGGTGCTGTGGGAGCAGCAGAGCCCACTCTATATGGCGGGGCTGCGCAATGCGGGCAGTGGAGGCGGTGTGGGCCAGGCGATGTTTTAATCTTATGATTTTAAATATATATTTTTTCTATTGTAAGTTTCCCCAAACCTCGCCATGTGGATTGCATACAAATATTATATAATTGGTAAATAAAGGTAGAACATATGTTAAATATGTCAAATGGGGATCCACCTACAGTCCAGGTAAGAAGGAAGATTTTTTCAATCTAGATCTCTCAATTCCCTTTTGTCCATCTGTGTCAGGCCCAAAACCAGATGATAATTCTCCCAAGCTACTACCAAAGACAAAATCTTACACACTGAACTCATAGACACTGAAGATTCTATTATCTGCGCCTATAATATACTCTGGAATCTGTTAGGGTGGAGCTGTCATCCTCTCACACAAAATAACTGAACTGAGTTGCCTCTTACTTTCTGGAATGCACCCTCCTGGGAATCCAGCTCCTCACTAAATACATCACAATCTGGGCAAAAGCAAGAACGGTTTGCTACGAATAGTGCATGAACTGTGATTTTGCTCACATCTGTTGAATAGTTGGAAGTTAAAAAAAATATTTAGTAGCACCACTTGGTGTGCCATAGAATTGAAAGCAAAAGTTCAGGCCCTACTGTACTTGGCTAAGAGAAAAACAAGCTATCTTACCATACATTTTGAGTATGTTAAGGGGACTGGGATCTGGAGGATGACCTGGATTCACAACTCTGCTTGAAGAGTGTGTGTGTGTGTGTGTGTTGTGTATGTGTATATGTATACACACATACATACGCACCGTGCTTTTTTTTCTTTAAAAAAAAGGTGCTGGAACTCTCATCTTGGCGGGCGCAGGAGGCGGGGGTGTGGGGGGGCGGTGCTGCTGCAGTCACAGGTGTGAAGGGTGTTGGCGGCGGGCTCCCCTCCCTGGGGCCGGAGCCAGCGCGGCTGGTGCTGTGGGAGCAGCAGAGCCCACTCTATATGGCGGGGCTGCGCAATGCGGGCAGTGGAGGCGGTGTGGGCCAGGCGATGTTTTAATCTTATGATTTTAAATATATATTTTTTCTATTGTAAGTTTCCCCAAACCTCGCCATGTGGATTGCATACAAATATTATATAATTGGTAAATAAAGGTAGAACATATGTTAAATATGTCAAATGGGGATCCACCTACAGTCCAGGTAAGAAGGAAGATTTTTTCAATCTAGATCTCTCAATTCCCTTTTGTCCATCTGTGTCAGGCCCAAAACCAGATGATAATTCTCCCAAGCTACTACCAAAGACAAAATCTTACACACTGAACTCATAGACACTGAAGATTCTATTATCTGCGCCTATAATATACTCTGGAATCTGTTAGGGTGGAGCTGTCATCCTCTCACACAAAATAACTGAACTGAGTTGCCTCTTACTTTCTGGAATGCACCCTCCTGGGAATCCAGCTCCTCACTAAATACATCACAATCTGGGCAAAAGCAAGAACGGTTTGCTACGAATAGTGCATGAACTGTGATTTTGCTCACATCTGTTGAATAGTTGGAAGTTAAAAAAAATATTTAGTAGCACCACTTGGTGTGCCATAGAATTGAAAGCAAAAGTTCAGGCCCTACTGTACTTGGCTAAGAGAAAAACAAGCTATCTTACCATACATTTTGAGTATGTTAAGGGGACTGGGATCTGGAGGATGACCTGGATTCACAACTCTGCTTGAAGAGTGTGTGTGTGTGTGTGTGTGTGTGTTGTGTATGTGTATATGTATACACACATACATACGCACCGTGCTTTTTTTTCTTTAAAAAAAAGGTGCTGGAACTCTCATCTTGGCGGGCGCAGGAGGCGGGGGTGTGGGGGGGCGGTGCTGCTGCAGTCACAGGTGTGAAGGGTGTTGGCGGCGGGCTCCCCTCCCTGGGGCCGGAGCCAGCGCGGCTGGTGCTGTGGGAGCAGCAGAGCCCACTCTATATGGCGGGGCTGCGCAATGCGGGCAGTGGAGGCGGTGTGGGCCAGGCGATGTTTTAATCTTATGATTTTAAATATATATTTTTTCTATTGTAAGTTTCCCCAAACCTCGCCATGTGGATTTCATACAAATATTATATAATTGGTAAATAAAGGTAGAACATATGTTAAATATACATCAAATGATAATATGCTTCCCTACAAAGTCAATTCTTGCTCAATGACAGATCAAGGAGTTAACTCGGAAAGGCAAGAGGAAAATCTAGAAGAGGTCTGTGCAGCTCTTCAACATCTTCATCAACGATTTGGATGAGGGGATAGATGGGGAACTCATCAAATTTGCAGACAACACCAAGCTGGCAGGAATAGCCAATACTCCAGAAGATAGGCTTAAGATACAGGAGGATCTGGACAGACTCAAACACTGGGCACTATCTAACAAAATGAAATTCAATTGTGAAAAAAGTAAGGTTCTACATTTAGGCAGGAAAAATCAAATGCACAGGTATAGTATAGGTGGTACCTTGCTCAATAGTAATAACTGTGAGAGAGATCTCGGAGTCCTAGTGGACAATCACTTAAATATGAGCCAGCAGTGTGCTGCAGCTGCCAAAAAAGCCAACACAGTGCTAGGCTGCATTAACAGAGGGATAGAATCAAGATCACGTGAAGTACTAATACCACTTTACAATGCCTTGGTAAGGCCACACCTGGAATATTGCATCCACTTTTGGTCACCACGATGTAAAAAAGATGTCGAGACTCTAGAAAGGGTACAGAGAAGAGCAACAAAGATGCTTGGGGGACTGGAGGCTAAAACATATAGGGAACGGTTGCTGGAATTGGGTATGTGTAGTTTAACAAACAGAAGGGTGAGGGGTGACATGATAGCAGTGTTCCAATATCTCATGGGCTGCCACAAAGAAGAGGGAGTCAAGCTATTCTCCAAAGCACCTAAAAGCAGGACAAGAAACAATGGATGGAAACTAGTCAAGGAGAGAAGCAACCTAGAACTATGGAGAAATTTCCTGACAGTTAGAACAACAAACCTTTGGAACAACCTGCCTCCAGAAGTGGTGAATGCTCCAACACTGGAAGTTTTTAAGAAGAGACTGGCCAGCCATTTGTCTGAAATGGTATAGGGTTTCTTGCCTGAGCAGGGGGTTGGACTAGATGACCTCCAAGGTCCCTTCCAACTTCTTCTTCTTCTTCTTCTTCTTCTTCTTCTTCTTATTATTATTATTATTATTATTATTATTATTATTATTATTATTATTATTATTATTATTATTATTATTATTATTATTATTATCTTGTAGAAAGGAAAGGCCCACACTGATAAATTAAAAATCTTTGTGGTCTGCAAAGGAATGCTGGTGGGCTAATCAATGATTTGGTGACTAGAGGAGCATCTACAGTGTTGGAGCTTGTGGTCATGGTAAGCCATGGAGGCACTAGGCAACATGACTTTCAGGGCAGTGGTGGTGATTTTATTACTTTAAAAAAAAGTCTGTGCTCTGTCCAAGGGTGCTTGGTAGGCTGCATGTACAGTCCTGGTCTAGAATTTATTTTGGAGCATTCAACTATCTAGAGCAGGCATGTCAAACTCATTTTGTTTGAGGCAAATTTTATAAAAGAATTGCCATTAATTTGTTTTAATAAAATAATTTAAATCAATTTTTCACTTGACTTCAAATTAAATGAATGAGATTTTTTTAGTACAATTGCCAAATGTAATATACTGGTTTTAGGTATATGTTACTGGAAGGAAAAAGCAATCCCTGTTGCGTTACTGATCCCAGAGAAACATTTGCATGTATGCAGGTATCCTTAGGGTGCCATAGTTATGGATGAGAAATATTGGTTGCAAAGTTGGCATTTCTGGATGTAATACAGATATTTTGGACTTACTTTTGTTTCTTTACATGTTTGATATTTTTAAAAAGGCATATGCTACTGACTACGCTTATGCACATGTATGTAACATGATCACTGCTTGTCCAAAATTTTACTATACAGATAATACCCCCAGAAATTATTTTAGCCTTTTTAATAAATCTTGTTATTGATGTTAAGCTCACCAGGGAAAACATCATATATTGTTATGTACAGTACATACTAGGTTAATTATTTAAAGACTGAAGTGCAACATAACTAGATTCTAAATAATCTATTTTTCAAAACACACAACAGTCCAAACAGTAAGTAAAGTCCAAATTAAGAATATTTCATTCTTAAGAATTGTTTAGATTCAAAATAGTTTTCAAGAGTGTAACAAAAGGTACTATTTTTTTTCTAGAATCAGCTAAATTAGACATATTACATTGAGAAAAATGTTTCTCATTTCTTTCCTGTTACCTTTGATTTCATTGCAGAGATGTTAACATAAGAAATAGATTATTTTGTTATCTAATTTTACCTTCCAAAAGACAGAAGCAGATGAAAAATGTGAGGTTCTTTCCTGTTGGCTTTTCTGAATTAGCTGTTTTAGATTCTAAAAGTTTAGTTCCTAAAGAAGTAATCCTGTAAATAATTTTAATGTCCTCCTCTAGTGCAGGCTCTTTTATGACTCAAGGACTTCAACTCCCAGAATTCCTGAGCCAGCATGGCTCAGCTTGGAAACCTCTCCCTTTCCCCTCAGCATGGCTGGCTCAGGATTTCTGGGAGTTGAAGTCCACGAGTCATAAAAAAGAGCCAAGATTGCTAGCCCTGCAATAGGCTTAGGAAAACAAAAAGGTTCCGGAACGCCATTCTGAGCATTCTATGAGAAAAAAAGCCCTGCATACGTATATACATTATACACACACACACACACACACACACACACACACACACACACACACACACACACACATATACATACACACACATACATGTGTGTGTGTGTGTGTGTGTGTGTGTGTATGTGTGTGTGTTAGAAAGCAAATAAAAGAATCGAACACCAGGATAGGAATATAAACCAAAATGTTTAATACAAAACCACTTAGCTTTTGTCGGCCAAACTGCCGATGTCATCAGAGTGAAAATAAGAATTTGGGGACTTTACTTATGTAGCTGGCTGCTTCTGCGCCCTGCTCATTGAGCGGGTCACCGATCTATCTGCTTCAATCGACCATAGTACTCCTAGTTGTCCCGCACCTATCAGCGTATTCATGGGTTCAGTTGTTGTTTTCCCACTCATAGTTGTTCTCCTGGTGCATGTGCAAAAGCCCAAGGGCCAGTTATCCAGTTGCTCTGGTTTTTCTGCCCCCCCTTCTTCTGGCCAGACCTGAGCACCTGTCCCAAGGTTGAATTCAGGATGTGCTGTAGGTTCATCATCCTTCCTGGGGATCATGATTGTTCCACCCATGGCCACGCCATCTCGATCCTACAAGGAGCAGACTTGTTGCATCCGTCGTGAGTCATGGCGCTGTACCTCCCATCCCCTGAGCATCTGATAAGCAGGTAAGAGGTCTATATGATGATTGATTGAATTCTCATCAGATATCCAGACCTCCTTGAGCAATCGGCCACCCTTGGTGGCATCTCGGGATATGGCCTCAACACTGGCAAGATCGAACACATGGTCATGATTGACCATATGTGCCCATACCTGTGAGTGTTGCTCTTGTCTTCTGATCGCCAACTCATGCTCGTGGATCCTGGTCTTGAGCCTTTTAGTTGTTTCCTCAACGTAATTGCATTGGCAATTCTTGCACTTAATTCTGTATATTACAGAAGATCTTTCCTCATTGGGGAGCGGCTCCTTAGGGTGCACAATCATGGCATACAGGGTTTGATTTGGTCTATGGGCAACGTTAATGTTAAAGGGAGCTAACAGCCATGCTGTTGCCTCGGACACACCATTGATATACGGAAGCATTGTGTGGTTTTATATTAAACAGTTTTTGTTTATATTCCTATCTTGTGTTCGATTCTTTTATTTGCTTTCTAACATGCATACGCTCAGGATTCATATTTTTAATGTAATTAATACACACACACACACACACACACACAATGTTGTTTGCTGCTCAGTGTCACTTTTGGGTAGATTTATAATCTACCAAAAGATATATAGATAAAAACTCGTAATTTCATTTCCTACCATTGGGTTAATATGACACATCAGTCAACTTGATTTATGAAAGTTGTGTGAGTTTTTTGACATGTAACATCTCCCCGTTCTCTTCCTCCTCCTTTTTAGGTTTCTTATTATATCTATTATAATTATTCTAACCTACTTTTCTGCTTGGAGCGGCTGCTACGCATATAATAACCAGTTTAAGTGTGGTAACTATTGGCAATGTGTCATACTGAACTCAGGAAAAGGTTCATAGTGCCTTTCAGGTTCACATGCTAGCCAACTGTATCATTTTCTAATTAAAACATATATTCATACCTTGGTTTAATCCTAATATAATATATATTACTTCATTAAAGATGCATAGCAAGCAAACAAGAGACTTAGGGAAATGTGGAAAATGCTCCTTTCATTGATTCAGATCATAAGCCAGCAACTACCATATAACATTACCTATGGGAAGCCTTAGACTGAAAAGTGGAGAGTTAAACATTTATTAATACTACAAGAGGATATTAGCTGAAGTGTCAATACAAACTGCAAAGCTTTATTCCAAACCAAGCTAATTTGACGTTTCTTTATTTACAGAATGCCATTTGAGCAAAGATTTATTACTGAACTGTATATTTTTTTGACATCAAAAAGAAGGAAAGCCGTACAGAAACAAGCATATTAAATAATGAACTGAATTAGGAAACACAAATAGGATTTTATTTTGAATATAGAACAACAGATAAAAACTATTCATAAACACAAAGGTTTAAATAAAAGGCACTCTAAAAGTATGGGCTAAATATAGAAAAAGAATTAGTGCAGATTTATCATCTTTGCTTCAGTATGAATTATCTAATTTTTTTTAAAGAAGAACATACAAAGAAATGTGACTAGGGGAAGGATAGCAATTAATACAGATTATAAGATTTTACTGTGAAGAAACACAGATTAAGTTCTTTGAGATTTTTTTTTATATATAATGGCCAGAACTACCTTTTTGGCTTCAATATCTATAAAAAAAGCTGTGTAGTCCTAAAGGAATTTCACAAAGATTTAAGTAAACTCATAAAATCTATCACACAAAAATTAAAGAATTTATAGGGGCTTAGCTACAAGTTGCTGTGCGATTCAGAAAATGAATAAGTTAAGGAATGAATGATCAAATAGTTGTGGAAGCTGAACAGAATAACTGTCATGCAACAATGGGAATATCTATGAATTTTTTTTTTAAAATTGGTATAACATATTCTACTAATGGTACTACTGCTTGCCAAAATAGACCATTTGTTCTCTAAAAGCTGTTAGAAATGTAGTATCTAGATTCATTCTTCTATATTGATTACTACATATTATTAAACCTTATATTCTCAGAAAATATAATGAACTTGTTTTGTACATGGTAACAGCTGCTAGAATACTCTTATCTTTACTATAGTAAAACACAAATAAATCCTTCTGTAGAATATGGCAAAGTTATTAAAGTATGGAGTATGACTCAATGACAAAACTAATTTCATGTTTTTTAAAAAAACAAATCTGATAGAGAATTTAACTCAATCTGGAAACTATGATTAGGTGTAATTTTACAAACTGATTTGGGATTGGTTGTATGTATTTGTTGTAACATAAGGTTACAATATTTAGGGTTTTCTTTCCTTTTTTTTATTTGCTAAATTCAATATTTTTTTCCAGACCAGGTAGAATTTTTTTTCTTAGTTTAAAATGTATACATGAAACCACGCTGGTTAAATTGGTCAATTACTGTGCTATGTAATAATCTGATTCTAATATTCCTTTATTTTAAGAATTTTCAATTTTCCAACTGATATCTTTTAATCAATAGATTTATATTAGTGTCATTGCTTTTTAAAAAAAACGTTTTGCAATGCTTATTATAAATCTCTTCATTTACCACTTGCTTCCACTATATGTCTTCTTGATTTTTCCCCCCAATTATATTTGCAAATTTAGTAAATAATAATTAAAAGAAAAGCAAACAGAGGGTGTACTTGCTGACTTGTGCAGAAAGGAAGTGAGAAAGTCTTATTTGGCATTCTTCCATACAGCTCCAACATTGCTGCTAAGGACTGTTTGAGTGTTGCTGTCACTGCTCTGGAAACAGGCTTAAACTGGCTTTAGATAGCACATAACGCTGGAAAATGGTATGCTTTTTCTTTTTAGGAGCAAAAAGGAAACGCTTTATAGCCCAGATAAAAAGATTTATGCAATTAAGCACGTGGTTGGTGGGGGTGGATAGGAGAAAAGCAGTAAAAGTCATCACCAGTGTAAAGAAAGGCTGGCCAAAAATAAAACAAGTGTTTATAAAATGAAACATTTATCAGCCATAGCTGCTTTCAGTATTCATCCTTTGAAATCTAGTTGGATATATATGAATTAATTCCCAAGACCAGGCTTACCTTTAACAAATATGAAGCAGTTATTTCACACAGCACAGACAAACGTGGGAAACAATCTTCTTCTTAAAGATGTTGTTTTTCTGATTCTGTAGATATTAACAATGTTAATATTTTACAGCTCCATTCCAGTTAGGGACTTTCTGCTTTTGCTGAAGAATAATAAATACGAAGATACCTGACATATGTATGAGAGCCACTTTGGGGTTATGGATAAGGAGTGGAACTAAACCTTTTTAGTCTTTAGGTTTTCATCTTTCCTTAGTCATCAAAACTAGTTGGGTAACTGAGGCAATCATTTTTTTCTTTGCCAATCTAATCCACTGGGTTATTGTTGGGAAAATCGGAGAGATGGCATTAGGTACACTGTCTTAAGTCACACCAATTAAAGGTGGGTTATTGTTCTGTACCAGCCTGCTACCGGCCCTGCAGAAAAGGCAGGGACAACCCCTTTTACAAGAAGGCAAGAGGCTGGAATTACGCCTGCCAAATTTATTGCTACAAAAACAAACGGAACAAGACAAACAAAGAAACAGGAGCTTTAAGAAACAGGAACTATCCAAGCGGTTGCCTTCAGCAAACCAGCCCTCCCAGACATTCCCCTTATATAGAGTTCAGGGCGTGGCTTCTCTCTGCCTCCTTCCGAGAAGCCCCATTGCCTTCCTCTGTTTACTCCTAATTGACTGCCTCCTGCGTCGGGCGTCCTTGAACAGGGCCAGCTGTGGGTCATCTTCATCCACGCTGTCAGGCTCACACAGCTGGGTCTCCATGGTGACCAAGTGGGAGGGGCCTGGCTGAGGGCTCTCATCAGCAAGATCTTCAACCCCCTCAGCAAGGTCTTCAACACCCCCCTCCTCCTCCTCTGAGTCGTCCGACCCAACTGCCGAACCCACAGGCTGACCCTGAATCACAACAGGTTATAAATCTAATAATAAATACAATAAATATTAGCAAACATAAGGACATTTTGTGGGGAAATGAATTTTCTCTCTCCCCCCTTCACACGAAAAGAAAAGACGATAGCCCCTATTTTTTCATGTTTTCCAGGATGCATGCATCTGTGCCCACGTATGAGACTATGTGTTTGATGAGCAGTTGCTCCTTGGCTGCATTAAAACACTCCTTGACATGTGAAGATTGAATAATGGTAATTTTGCAACCGTTTGTTTTTTCCAAGAACTGTTGTTGCAGGTTCTAGTGAATATATTAACTGAAGAGAAAATGAAGGAAATACACAAAAAGCATTTGGGGCAGGGGGGGAAAAAGATTTTGAAGCTCTATGAGCTAAGAGGAAAGCCACAAATGAAGAGGAAGGACAACAGAAGGATTTCTCCCAATGGGAAAATTCTGGCAAAGTTTTCATAGGTGACTTTGATGATTTAAATAAACGATTTAAAAGAAATAGAGATTTGAAATACTTTCCCTTTCATTTCCAATAAATTGGAGAAAAGCTGGAAATAAACTGATTCTCAGAAATAGACAATGTCATGAAAACGATTGGGAATGAAACCAATTCTGAGATGATGGCAAAAAGAGATGTAGGGGTAATTTTAATCTGCAGGTAGTCTTTGACTTACAACAGTTCATTTAGTGATAGTTCAAAGTTGCAAAGCACTGAAAGAAAGTGACTTTTGACTGTTTTTCACACTTATGACCATTGCAGCATCCCCATGGTTATGTGATCAAAATTCAGTTGCTTGGCAACTGGCTCATATTTATGATGATTACAGTATCCACTGTCATGTGATCACATTTGTGACCTGAGAAGCAAAGCCAATGGGGAAGTGTTAAGTGATTCACTTAATAACTGTGTTACCAACTTAATTGCAATGATTCACTTAACAAGTGTGGCAAGAAAGGTCGTAAAATGGGACAAAACTCATTTAACAAATGCCTTACTTAGCAACAGAAATTTTGGACTCAGTTGTGATCGTAAGTTGAAGACTGCCCATATAGTCCAGGATAGCCCTTTAAAATGGGACGCATTCCTCTCTTGAAGATGCTTTATACCAGTGTTTCTTAACTTTGGAATCTATGAGAGTGTGGACTTCAGAACCCAAATTTCTCCAGTCAGCATGAAGTCCACACAAGGTTGAGAAACACCGTTTTAGATTTTCTTGAAAGTGAAATGTCATTACATTATGGAATAGAGCTTTGATGAACCCTGGCATAAACTGAGAATTGATATTTAGGAAAACCAAATATTGGCCAGCTCTCTGTAATAGCAATCTGCTAAATGACAATTATTTTGTTGGTAGAAAGGGCTCCTTTGCATGATCAGGAAATAATTAATGTGACTAGTACTCATGTCTATTTTGGGGAAATCTTTTTGTTCATTATTTACTTGTATTTTGTTCATAATGCAAATTCTGTAATAGTAGGCATATTAAAATAAAATGTTATTAGTTTATTACTGTTCCTGCTGATCAAGAATGCCATTATACTGAACAAACTCTTTAATGCCAAAGTTTAAATATTAAACTCCCCAAACACTATTTGCCAGATCGAGTCAAATCATTTCCCCAATTATTCTAAAGGATACATATGTAGATGTCAGTTTAATTTGTTAATAAAACCAACTGAAAATATCTTTTGTTTAGATATCTATTTTGAGTTGGAAATTGGTAGAAACTGGCAATGTCATTGAATCGTTTAGCAAAGAATTTATTTATTTTATTATTTATTCAATTTATATACCGCCCTTCTCCCGTAGGACTCAGGGCGGTTCACAAGGATTTTTTAAAAAACAATACAATTACAAAACTTAAAATCAATTAAAAAGATTATATAAACCTTGCAATAAAACCCCAGTTAAAAAACAGTTAAAATCCCAATTAATATGCTCAGACCAGGCCAGAGAGCTCAAAGAGCCAGGTCTTCAGGTCCCAGCGGAATGAACGAAGGTCAGGGGCAGTCCTAAGCTCTACAGGCAGCTGATTCCAAAGGGCAGGCGCACCCACAGAGAAGGCCCTCCCCCTGGGTATTGTCCACCGGCAATCTTTTACCGGCGGTACCCTGAGAAGACCCTCCCTGTGGGAGTGCACAGGACAAAGGGAGCTTGATGCCGGCAGCAGGTGTTCCCTCAGATATCCCGGACCCAAGCCATTTAGGGCTTTATAGGTCATCACCAGCACCTTGAATCTCACCCGGAGGGCAACCGGAAGCCAATGCAGTTCGTGGAGCAGAGGTGTTACATGGGAGTATCAGGAAACACCCATCACAACCCACGCGGCTGCATTCTGCACCAGCTGAAGCCTCCGGGTGGTTCCCAAGGGCAGCCCCATGTAGAGAGCGTTGCAGTAGTCCAATTGGGAGGTCACGAGCGCATGAGTGACTGTGCGCAGGGCATCTCGGTCCGGGTAGGGCCACAACTGGCACACCAGGCGAACCTGGGCAAAGGCCCCCCTGGTCACGGCTCCTATATGGTCTTCAAAACTGAACCGTGAATCCAGGAGGACGCCCAGGTTGCAAGCCCTATCAACGGGGGGTAACACCTCACCCCCCATCGTTAAAGGTGGAATAGACTGGTTAGTCCGAGATGCCGGTTTGCACAGCCACTCAGTCTTGGCAGGATTGAGATGAAGCCTGTTTCTCCCCATCCAGACCCGGACTGCCTCCAGGCAACGGGACATCACGGCGAGGGCATCACTGGGTTGGTTCGGGGTAGAAAGAAAAAGTTGGGTATCATCAGCGTACTGATGATACCCCACCCCGAAACCATGAATGATCTCGCCCAGCGGCTTCATATAGATGTTGAACAGGAGGGGAGAACCGACCCCTGAGGGACTCCACAAATGAGAGGCCTCGGGGCAGACCTCTGCCCTCCCATCAACACCGATTGCGAATGGCCCAGGAGATAGGAGGAGAACCACTGCAGAACAGTGCCTCCCACTCCCAACCCCCTGAGACACCGCAATAGGATACCATGGTCGATGGTATCAAAAGCCGCTGAGAGATCTAATAGAACTAGGACAGAGGAGCAACCCCTGTCCCGAGCCCACCAGAGATCATTCACCAGTGCGACCAATGCTGTCTCCGTGCTGTACCCGGGCCTGAAACCCGATTGGTACGGGTTCAGATAAACAGTTTCCTCCAGGAACAGAGGAAGCTGATGCGCCACCACGCTCTCCACAACTTTCGCCAAAAAGCGAAGGTTGGAGACAGGACGATAGTTGTTTAAAATCGCTGGGTCCAGGGCAGGCTTCTTGAGAAGGGGCCTCACCACTGCCTCCTTCAAAGCGGCGGGGAAGACACCCGCACTCAGAGAGGCAGATATTACTGCCTGGAACCAGCTTCGTGTCTCCTCCCGAGCCACATAAATCAGCCAAGAGGGACAAGGGTCCAATAAACAGGTGGTGGAACTCAGCCTCCCCATAATCCTGTCCACATCATAAGGGGAAACAGGATCGAACTCAGTCCAGATAACATGCTCAAGACCGTCCGATTCCTCCACATCCGACTCTGCCCAGTTAGAGTCCAAACCAGCCCGGATCTGAGCGATTTTGTCCATCAGATGATGACTAAACTCCTCGGCCCGCCCCTGCAAGGGCTCTTCTCTCACCTCCTGATTTGGCCAAGTTTCCAGAAAATATACACAGTAACAGAGGAAACAATTTTATCTTTCACAAAAGCATAAACTTATTACATGTTTATTCCTTTCCCCAGCTGTATGTCAGCCTTCCAGGCCAACCATACAGGAAAGATGACTAGAAGACCTCATTCTATTTAGTATAAGGCTATATTAACAGAATATTACAAGTCTTAAATACAGACTCTTCTTAACAGCCTGAGATGCTAGTCTGGATCCCTTCTAAGTCTCCTTCTTTGTCCATTATGCAACTGCATGCTATGCTATCTCTTACCTGACCTTTGCCCCAACTCTCAAACACCTTCTCACATATCATTAGTAGTGTCTTTTGAACTGGCGTGTGGAAAACTCTTAACTAGATTAAGAATTACTACATTAATCATATAGTTGATGTGTTAGAGTTTTTGGAAAGGCACAACCAGATCTCTGCTGCGCTAATCTTTTTAGATGCTGAAAAGGCTTTTGATCAATTGAACTGGCAATTTTTGTTGAAAGTTTTAGACAAAATGGATTTTGGGGAAAAATTTTTACAACCGATTAGGGCATTATACCAAAAACAAACTGCCCGAATTATAGTTAACAATAGTTTGACAACAGTATGTAATATTGAGAAGGGCACAAGGCAAGGCTGTCCGCTATCGCCCTTGTTATTTATATTAACATTAGAGATACTATTGGTTAAGATTCGGAATTCGGAAAAAATTAAGGGGATACAAGTTGGAGATCAGGATTACAGATTGAGAGCATTTGCAGATGATCTGGTTGTTACAGTGACCCAGCCAGAGAACTCTGTTGTGGACCTGATGGAGATAATAACACAATATGGGAAGGTTTCTGGATTTAAAGTAAATATACAGAAAACTAAAATTTTGGCTAGAAATATGACAGTTTCGCAGAAGGCTCTCTTAGAAGGATTAACTGGATTTGAGATTGTTAAAAGGGTTAAATATTTGGGGGTGATTTTGTCGCCCTCTAATACAAAGCTATATAAAAATAATTATGAAAAGTTATGGGGGAAAATTCAAAAAGAACTGGAGAGTTGGGAAAAATTGCAATTGTCTTTGTTGGGACGGATCGCAGCAGTGAAAATGAATGTCCTGCCCAAATTTTTATTCTTATTTCAAATGATACCGATTCTTAAGAAAGATTCTAACTTGGAGGAATGGCAGCGTGGTATCAATAAATTTGTGTGGGCAGGGAAAAAGCCACGAGTTAAACTTAAGATTATGCAGGATACTCGTGAGAGAGGTGGCCTTAAAATGCCTAATTTTAAATTATATTATGAAGCTGCTGCACTAGTAGGAATAAGTGATTGGATTAATTTGACACAATCGAGGTTATTAAATCTTGAGGGCCATGATCTGTTGTTTGGCTGGCATGCATATTTGTTGTATGATAAGAAGGTAGATACTGTGTTTAGGATGCATATTTTAAGACAGGCATTGCTGAGAGTTTGGAAGAAGTATAGACATAAATTAAGCAGCAAGATACCATTGTGGGCAATCCCAAAACACGCAATAGAAAATATACATGCTGGTTTCAAACATGATGAGACTACTTACAAGGAAATTTTAAGTTTGGAAAGGAATATTTGGTGCTTGAAATCATATAGTTTCTTGCGAGAAGAGAAGGTTGTTCAGACTTGGTTTCAATATATTCAGTTACAGGCCAGGTGGAAAGAAGACCAAAAAAATGGATTTGCAACGACTGATGAAAATTTGATAAAGCAAATTAGAAATCAAGGACCAGCACATATTAAACGGATATATCTTGCATTGATAGAGATCGATTCAGAAACAGAGCTTGTTAAGGATTGTATGATAAAATGGGCCCAAAACATTCAGGAAGTTATTACAATGGACACGTGGGAAAAGATCTGGGTGAGGAATGTAAAATTCACTCAAGCTCAAAGTTTAAGAGAGAACTTTTACAAAATGTTTTATAGATGGCATCTAGATCCTAAAAAGCTTGCAAGTATGTATCCGAATTATCAGCCTAAATGTTGGAGGTGTGGTGATGAAGAGGCAACATATTTTCACATATGGTGGACATGTAAAAAGGTCAAGGCTTTTTGGATAAAAGTCTGGTGGAATATGCAGAAGATTTTTAAACGGAGGATAAAGTTTTGTCCGCAATTTTTTTTGTTGGGAATAATTGTTGACGCTACAGTTGTGGACTCTAAGTTGATGCTGAATTTAGTTACGGCAGCAAGACTTTTGATAGGTCAATATTGGAAGAAAGAGGAACTGCCGACTATACAAGAGTGGATTTTAAAGGTTTCCGACTTGGCAGAGATGGCGAAGATTTCGGCCTATTTGAAAGATTACTCGCAAGAACATTATATTATGGAATGGAGAAAATGGATTGAGTTTATCCAGAATAAGTATAGGGTCAAGAAGTTTTATCTAGCATTTGAATAAGTCTTCTTTCGTTTTCTTTTTTCTTTTTTTATTTTGTCTTCTATATATATTTAATAATGCTAAGTTTTGTTTGATCCTATATAAGTTAGAGAGTGATGGATTTTAGAATTTATAGTTGTTAGTATATGGTTGTTTATGATTGCCTTTTTATATATATATACCTTGTATTTAGCTCTGGGAAGTCCGGGGGGGGGAGGGGGGTTAGGGGGAGGTGGGGGGGGAGGAGGGAGGGGGGGAGGGGGGGAAGGGGGGAGGTAGGGAGGGGAGGTAGGGAGGGGGAAGGGGGCTTTTTAAAGGAAAACTGTATTTTTAAAACTTTTCAATAAAAAAAAAAAAAAAAAAAAAAGAATTACTACATTAATCTTTGATCCTAACTAAGAATCCCCATCCAGTACAAGATTTCCTAAATACTTTCGGGGACTTCCGGTGGCTGCGCGGCGCCGGAGACAGCCTTCCCGGGCTGCCCGCGGCTCAGCTGAGTAATTTTCACCCGAAACAGCGCCGATCAGCTGTTCGGGTGAATTCGAAGCCCCCTCCTCGGGAGAAGAGGAGGGGGTGAGGCCCCAGGTAGGGGTCGAGTTCTCCGGGGCTGCCTGAGCTTGTAGCTTGGGCAGCTGAAGGATCGAACTCCCCCGTAGCCTGGGTCGCTCCCAGCTGGTCAGCGTCTCTGCTCCGGATTTCTTGGAGCAGAGCCAGGCGTTTGCGACCACCCCTGCCTGAAGGAAGGACTATGGAATAAAAGGAGCAGGCAGAGCGGTACAAGAGGAAAAGGTGAAGAGGATTATTATATTTTACTCTCGAGCTTGATGGATTTTCTAAACTTAAAGTGAAAGTGCGTCACAAGTGAAAGTAAAAGATGGCGGCTAAACCTCCCCCAAAAACTCTTCGGAGTGCTGGAAATTCTCCGGTGCAACAATCATCATTGCAGGCGTTGCATCCTCCTGATGTATTGACACCGAAGGATTTACAAGATGCTCTTGAAAAACATGCCCAGGTAATTCTGGAATCAATGGGTGATAAATTTGCACAGATGGAGGAGAAATTGGAGAAATTGGAGGAGAGAATGGAAGAGAGGATGGAACAGAAGTTCAGTGTGATGAAGGTAGACATTTTGTCTTCAGTGCATAAAGTGGCTGAATGTGTGGAAGATCTGGATGAAAAAGTGGAAGATTTGACTCAAAAGAATGCCATATTAGAAGCAAAAGTATTGGAGAATGAAGATTTAAGAGATAAAATGGACAGAGAATTGAGTCTTGCTCAATATTACCAGATGCAGTTTGCTGTTAGAATCAGAGGCTTAAAAGAGAATATTAAGGAAGATCTAAAGCAGCTGATTTCTGAGGCTCTGGAAGTTGTATTGAATCAGCCAGCATCTGAAATAAAGGGAGGCATGGATAAAGTGTTTCGTGTGAATTCATGGATTGCTAGACAGAGAAAGCTGCCTAGAGATGTGGTGGTTTATTTTGCTAAGAGGGAAATTAGAGATGAAGTTATACAAGCTGCCTATGATTCTAAAGTTGTGATTGCTGATCAAGAAGTTTTGGTTCTAAAAGAAATTCCTCCAAAGATTTTAAGGAGAAGGAAGGATTTTACATTTCTTGTGCAAGAGCTCAAGCAACGAGATATAAGGTTCAGATGGGAGATTCCAGTTGGGTTGATGGTGATGCATGAAGGTAAAAGGTACCGTCTGGTTACTGTGATGCAGGCGCGTGATTTTTACAATAACGTTTTAAAAGCAACCCCATTATCACTTCTGGAAGCTGCAAAGGGATCTGGAGAAGGAGAACATCAAGAGGCTGAAGATGGACAGACAGAGGAGAACGGTGCTGGAGGAGATCAAGCTACAACTTCTTTGGATGATCCTAGAGAGCAGAGGGTGACGCGTGCTGCTTTAAAACGATCAAAAAAATAAAAGAACAAGACCAGCAGAAGTCTATGGAACTTCCACAACGTACTTACAGCCAAGCAGTGGGAGGAGCACGGCCTAAAAAAGATAGTCCTTAGGAGATTTTAAGCTTGGAAAGAAATGTTTGGTGTTTGAAGCCATATAGTCTCTTGCGAGACGAGAAGATTGTTCAAAATTGGTTTCAATATACTCAGCTACGGGCCAGGTGGAAAGAAGATCAGAAAAATGGTTTTACAATGACTGATGAAAATTTGATGAAGCAAATTAGAAATCAGGGACCAGCACATATTAAACGGATATACCTTGCATTGATAGAGATTGATTCAGAAACAGAACTTGTTAAGGATTGTATGATAAAATGGGCCCAAAACATCCAGGAAGTTATCACAATGGACACGTGGGAAAAGATTTGGGTGAGGAACGTAAAATTTACACAAGCTCAAAACTTAAGAGAGAACTTTTATAAAATGTTTTATAGATGGCATTTAGATCCTAAAAAGCTTGCAAGTATGTATCCGAATTATCAGCCAAAATGCTGGAGATGTGGAGATGAAGATGCAACATATTTTCATGTATGGTGGACTTGTAAAAAGGTCAAGGCTTTTTGGATAAAAATTTGGTGGAATATGCAGAAGATTTTTAAGCAAAGGATAAAGTTTTGTCCGCAACTTTTTTTGTTGGGAATAATTACGGATGCTACGGTTGTGGACACTAAGTTGATGTTAAATTTAATTACGGCAGCAAGACTTTTGATAGGTCAGTATTGGAAGAAAGAGGAACTGCCGACCATAGAAGAGTGGACTTTAAAGGTCTCCGACCTGGCAGAGATGGCGAAGATTTCGGCCTATTTGAAAGATCACTCGCAAGAACGTTATATTATGGAATGGAGAAAATGGATTGAGTTTATCCAGAACAAGTATAGGGTTAAGAAGTTTCATGTAGCATTTGAATGAGTCTTCTTTCTTTTTTTCTTTTTCTATTTTAGTTTTTCTATATATATTTAATATTACTAAGGTTTGTCTTATCCTATATAAGCTAGAGAGTGATGGATTTTAGAGTTTATGGTTGTTAGTATATGGTTGTTTATGATTGTTTTTTTTTATATATACCTTGTATTTAGCTCTGGGAAGTCGGGGGGGAGGGGGTAGGGGTAGGGGGGGAGGGAGGAGGGAGGGGGAGGGGGGATTTTTAAAGAAAAATTGTATGTTAAAACTTTTCAATAAAAAAAAAAGATTTCCTAAATACAAGGCACTGACTCCAAATTAATATAGAAACTATTGTAAATTGTCATCACTATATTTTCTGCATAAATTTACATGTTTTGGACTGGGTGACGAGAAGATAATGCCATAGAATGTTTTTAAAAAATTGTTCAAATGCAAATAAGCCTTCTTCTTAAATGCTTTCTTCCAACCAATCCTCTAAACATTTTGGGCTCATTTAAGAATTTCCAGCCAACATTATACCAGGTAATGAAAAGCTAGAACATAAGCTTCAAATGTAGGAGAAATATTTAAAATGGTATTCTGGTGGTTTACGGGAAATTACGCTCACACAGAGAAGGCCTCCTCAGGGTACCGTCGGCTAGACAATGTCGGCTTGCGACCCCCAGGGGAAGAGCCTTCTCTGTGGGAGCGCCAGCCCTGTGGAACCAGCTCCCCCCTGAGCTTCGAATGGCCCAAGATCTCCAGTCCTTTCGCCGCGGCCTCAAAACACTCCTTTTCCACCTGGCTGACCTGGACTGACAGGGATTTTAATTATGTTTACAATTTTAACTCTAATCTTCAATTTATTCAATTTTTAATTTTAATTTACTGTACAGAGACCTTTAATTTTTGTTGTTGTTAGCCGCCCTGAGTCCCTCGGGAGATAGGGCGGGATATAAGTCCCATTAATAAATAAATAAATAAATAAATAAATAAATAAATAAATAAATAAATAAATAAATTATGCTTTCAGGAAAATGAATACATTGTGCAAAATAAAGATAACAAGGCACGTAATTTATAATGAAAACAGGATGTGCTTATCCTGATCCTGAAATTGTATTGTTTTTCATTTGTAGTGAAATGAAATTGCAAGTTGATCTACGTCTCACCTGTGTCAATTCACAGATACAAGGATAAGCTTTGGGGCTGCATAGACTTCTGTCCACAGACTCCATTTTGCCAGTTCTGTTTTAGAAACAAGAAGGCTTGTGTGGAATTGTGCATATCCTAAATAAAGAGGAAGTGTAACACTGGCCAAAAAAAAAAAAAAGAGCGAGAGAGCTTTGCATAACATTTGTATTGCTAACTTCTCCCTCAAGCCGCTGATTAAGAAATAAGTATTGTAATTCAAACAGCAACACAGTAAATCTCACCAGATTTGGAAATCTGTTTGTTTTCCAGATGTTGAGCATGAATAACAATTCTGAGACGTGGTCTTCTTACTAATGATTTTTCCATTTCACAGTGGACTTGGAGGGTATGTCCCTTAAGATATAGGGCTCTTTTTCACTGAACCTCAAATAGGCTGGTCCCATAAATAGGACTGTGACTACTTTTAAGATGCATGAATACCATAAAGTAGAAGGTGAGTTTCAGAGAAGGATTCTTTATTTAAGGAGCGACATTTGTCCTTGTCTGCTACGGCTTCCACATTCTGCAGTCTCATCCATTCCACAGGTGAGGGGGGGTGGCCTCATTGATTGAGCCTTGGTGGAGCAGTGGGCTAATGCCTCCTTAAGTAACACCAGCTGCCTGCAATTAGTGCAGGTTCGCATCCCACCAGGCTCAAGGTTGACTCAGCCTTCCATCCTTCCGAGGTAGGTAAAATGAGGACCCAGATTGTTGGGGGCAATTAAGCTGACTTTGTAATAATGCCGCTTGGGGGTGTGTGAAAGCCCTAATAGGCCTATATACATAGAATGAAGGCTACTGCTAAGCTTGTAAGCCGCCCTGAGTCTTCGGAGAAGGGCGGGATATAAATGGAATTAAAATAAAAAAAATAAAAATTGTTTCTAAGCTTCTGAAGACCCTCAAGATCTGGTTATGTCAGTACAGCTGGGAACCCCAGCAGACAGATGAATTAGTAAGGTTACTCTATTACTATAAACATCTCTCCATCAATTATTCTGGCTCAACTGTTTTTTTATAGTGTCCAAATGTTAATAATAATGATAATGATTTTAAATATTTATTGTTTTAGTTTTGTTGTATGCTTCCCAGAGTCACTTGCTTGTGAGTTCTATAAATTAGATAAAAAAATAAAAATAAAAATTACATGTAGCTAGTAGGTAACAAGAGATACTTCTGAGAATGTCCACTTTGAAATTTCAGCTCTGAAAGGAAAGAAACCCGATTCGTTGTCAGATAAAATGTTCAGGTTTGTTATAAGTGATATCCCTCAAAACTTTGTTATGTTAAAACAGACTTTATCTAGCGAAGAAAGTTTTATTTTGTATAACAGAACTGATCTCCAGAAGGGGAAATCCGAGAAAGGGACTTTGGAGGCAGTATTTTGTAAAGAATGGCTAAATAGGCATTTGCAGGGGCGGGGGTGGGGTGGACAGGCAACGTCAGCATGTTACTATTTGGAATCTAGAAGAAACTGGAAGGTCCCAGGAAATGGAGGGTTTGAGCAGAAAAGAAAATAATCTCAAATGCACCAAACAAAGAAAAATCACACATTGGAAACGAGGCAGAACTTTTCTGATTGGAATAAAAGCATTCAGGGTCTGTTCTGAAACATCACTTCATGTTTCTGATACACAAGGCCATCATCCCTCAAACAGATACTTTTGTGATGTATTAGTTTTCAACTTCCAGGCTGGCTGGACAATATGTGACATTCAGAGATATCCATCAGTAATGTTTCTTCTGCATTATAGGCCCACTAACGTATAAAATACTATTGTATCTTACAAAACTGATCACTCACCATGCCGATGGAAGAGAATGAAGAATAAATGCTACAGTAGTTGCAGGTTGTAAAAGCGAAATTTTAGATTCACATAGTAGAAAGTCAGTCATCCTTTGTTCCATTTAAGGTTCCTTGGGCTTTAATATTTTGATAAGTACATTAAAATTCCTAGCACCACGTCCTATAGATATTTACTTGGAAGCAATGTTAATGGGTTTTCTTGACTTCAGTGAACCCTATTCCAAGGTACAATGAGTTTTAGTCTATACAAGGTCATTCATCCATCAGTTTAGGAGGGCGTTGGGTTAACATTTCCATTTTGTCACCTGATCCAAATACAGAGCAAAATATGGAGTTCGCTTTATTCAAGCTTTATTATTGACAGCATCATCATCTGTTATGTAAGAAATATATTAACTTGTCAAAACTAACCTACTATATTGTAAATATGTATATGTATATGCAGATAGTCTTTGACATTTGAGCCGAAAATTTTCATTACTAAGCAAGACAGTTTGCCCCATTTTACAAGCTTTCTTGTTAAGTTGGTAGCATGGTTGTTAATTACATTTGGCTTCCCCATTAATGTTGCTTGTCACAAGATTGCAAAAGGTGATCACATGTCCAGGAGAATTCTGCAACAGTTGTATGTGTAAAAAGTGTCATAAGTCACTTTTTTCAATGCTATTGTAACTTTGAATAGTCACCAAATGAATGATTATGTATCCTGCACTAAATAAATGAGTTGAAATACAGAAAGTTTTTTTCCAGGAAAAGAATTGTAATCTACAGACTTTTATATGAAATGTGTGTTGACTTCCTAAGAAAGAAACTTCAGTTGCTGCTGTACAATAACCAACCTCATGATTACACAGTGATGGCGAACCTTTTAGAGACCGAGTGCCCAAACTGCAACCCAACCTGACTTATTTATTGCTGGGTACCAGGTGGGCATGGCCCACTAGGTGGGCGTGGCCATTGGGTGTGCATAGCTGCAGTGGCCATGCAGACTAGGTAGGCGTGGCTGGGGTGGGTGTGGTCACCTCGATGTTGCTCATGGGGAGGGATGCCTGTGGGGGCCGGGCAGGGTTGGGGGAGATCCAGGGGGTCTCTGGCAGGTAGGACGGTGGGCAGGAGGCTCGTCCTGTGGGGTGAGGCCAGGCGAGGCAAGTCGGGGTGCCATTGCCATGGAGCAAGGCAAGGTGAGACAGGGGCTGGGGCGGCTACTGCCTGACACCATCAGGCCCCTACTCCATCCATCCCATCTCTTTTTCCTTGCAGTTGGAGAGCAGGTTGCTGCTGGTCATCTCCTTGGTCCCCTCACAGATCTTACCCTTGGCCAGCACGTAGAGCCTGTTTCCCTTGCACACCTGACACACCTTAGCCCCTCCTCGGGCCACTGCTGCCAGCAGCTCATGCAGGTGCATTAGACTACCACCGCTGCCTGGAGCACCTGGCCCGCCCAGCACAAAGGAGGTGAAATGGCTGGCTAGCAAGCTCGAGTAGAGGTGGTAGAGCATGCCCACCCAGCAAGCCAAAGGCTACCCCAAGCAGGAAAAGCTGGATCCCCATTGGTGCCATGGCCTCCCAGTCCCAGCTAGGCGTGTGTGCCTCCCCCCATCTCTGCTGGGTCTGGGCATCCATGACACCGATGGGGATCCGGCTTTTTCCGCTCAGGGTGGCCTTTTGCCTGCTGGCCCTGGGCGTGCTCTACTACCTCTAACTGGGGCTTCCTAGCTGATTGCTTCATCTTTTTCATGCTGGGCGGGCCTGCAGCTCTGGGCAGCGGCCTAACGGACCTGCACGAGTGGCTGCCGGCCGCAATAGGTACTGAGATGTGCGAGGGAAATGCGCTTCACCCACGGGCCAAGGGCAAGACCCTTCAGGGGGCTGAGATGACTAGTGGCGACCAGCTCTCCAACCAAAAAGCCATTTCAGTGTTGCTAAGGACAGAAGAAGTTAAGTGCTACAGTACTTCCAACTCACACAGATTACAATAATCCTAAATGGAAAGATTAAAATGGTCTCACAATCAACAGTTCTCTTTTAAGCTGATCTGTTCAGAGGAATAATAAAAAAAAACACTTGAAGTTGAAGTCCTGCTTTAGGCATGAACTTTAGGTCAGTCACTCCCTCACAACCAAACTCAACTCACAGGATTGTCGTTGCTGTGGGAAAAATAGGTCAAGGAAACAGTATTTGGGTTGAGTTATTTATAAAGGCAGGATAAACATGAATAAACATAAACCGAGATGTACCTCAGCAGAAGTGACTGGGGGAGTGAAGGGATGGGAGCCAACCATGTAAAATCATTAAACAGACCATGTTAACAGCACTATGAAGACTACCACCAATGGCTTAATAAAATAACCAAACATCTCCATGGGATTAAAAACGGAGGGAAAAAGCTACAGTCCAAAGAATTTCCCCCTCTCCCCCACCCTGACTTTGTTTAAAAGGCAGCTCTCATCCACTCCCAAAGCTTCGGGTGTGGCAAAGCCTCGGCCACTCACCTTGGGGCAGGGTCTGGGCAACTTTCTGATTAAGTGTCAGCTTTGGAGGCACGCAGGTTGTGTTTTCAGGGGGAAGGGTGGGGGTTTTGTGGGGTTACTTTAAAATGGGGAACACCCATCTTAGTTATTGTTAGTGGGAAAGGCTTTGCTCTTACATGCGGTAAGATAGTAAGTTCAAGGAGGCCATTGTATTCCATTCAGCCACGGGTTGGCTTTACCGTGATACATACAACTCTTGTGTTTTAAAAATGGGTTTAAAGGTTTGGGGGGAAAACGCAGTGAGAAGTGCCTTGCCACCAGCCACTACTTTCCCCCACCCCTGATGGAGTGCTCCATCACCACTGCCGCTTCCCCCACCCCCCCACAGATTGCCCTGCCACTGCCGTTTCCCCCCCTACCCCGCATGGATTGCCCTGCCGCTGCCATTTCCCCACCGCCTGCATAGATCGCCCTGCCGCTGCCGTTTCCCCCCCCCACGGATCACCATGCAATCGCCACTTTCCCCCACCCTCGCACGGAGTGCCCTGCTGTTGCCACTTCCCCCCCACTGCCCGCACGGATCGCCCTGCCACTGCCATTCCTCCCTCCCGCATGGAGTACCATGCAACCACCACTCCCCCCCAGCATGGAGCACCCTGCTGTCGCCGTTCCCCCCCACCCCCTGCACAGATCGCCCTGCCGCTGCCACTTCCCCCTCACTTCTTGCATGGATTGCCCTGCCGCTGCTGTTTCTCCCCAATCGCCCGCATGGAGTGCCCTGCCACTGCCATTTCTCCCCCCCCGTCCACATGGAGTGCCCTGCTGCTGCTGTTTCCCCCCGACCCACCGCACAGATTGCCCTGCCACTGCCATTTCACCCCCACCTCCCACATGGAGCACCCTGCCACATTTCCCCCCCACACCTGCCACACGGAGTGCCCTGCTGCCACTGCCATTTCCCCCCACCCCCTGCATGGAACACCCTGCCACTGCCGCTTCCCTCCCACCCCACGTGGCACCTTCTTTTCAGCTCTGACGCGGTCCCCCGTCACTTCTTCCGCCACTGTGTGGGACTAAAAATAAAGTTCAATCAATTCCAACTTTGTGAGATCTTTTTTTTTCTCACGAGAAGTTGAAATTTATTGATTGATTGATTGAACTTTTTTTTTTTTTTGCACATGGCAGCGGAGGCTTAAAGCGAAAAGGATTTATAAATCCCAGCTTGCCCAGGGAGATTTTGATGCAGGTTGCTCATGGACGAGACTGAAGGCCTAGGACTGGGGCAACGGCGCGCGTGCCCATAGAGAGGGCTCTGCGTGCCACCTGTAGCATGTGTGAGATAGGTTCGCCACCACGAACATAAGTGAAGAATAAACAAGAATTAGGTACATTCGTTCTTTCCTTTATTTTGGAAAACATTTGGCTCCAATTGCCTCCATCTGGCATCACATAACTTTGAAAACTGCTGCTAGGAAAGATCATGAGGGGAAAGCATATTTACTTATCTAATTTATAACTGTCTCCCTAGCAATTAGGGAGCAATTCAGCTTTAGTAGTTAAACAAAAGAAAAATGTGTGCTCTTGCTACATTCCCATCACTCCTGCCTTACCCTCTCTTGTCAATCTTCTACTGATTTTTAATAAATATCATAAGAGTAAAAAGTCTATATTAAGTTATACGCTGGCAATGACAGGAATCAGTGTCTAGGAGAAAAGAATATCTGTCGTTCAGGATTGAACCATGGAGTCCTTGGTGCTTTCTAGTCTTGGCTGTTTATTTACAGACAATTCATTACTAGATTAGGTAACATCAATCTGGCACAGCACTGGCAAAGAGAAACCAATACAGATTGGGAGGCTAAATTTAAAGAATATGCAGCAAAGAAAAAAGCCACATATCTTCATAACAGAAGTTTAACCAAATTCATAGTACTGTATGTAACATATTACAGATCAAGAACAGCTAAGACATTTAGAATGCAGTTTTTGAAGAAAAACTGTTTTTTTAAAAAAAATATTAAAATGACTTAAATAGAAATTAGAATAATCATAGATATTTAAAGCATAGTGTAAAAATATTTTAGCTGCAGTTAGCAGTCAGGAGGAAAAAGAAAGAAAAAAATGCAGAAATAAAAGAGGGGGCTACTTAAATACTTTTTTTTCTATAATGTCCTTTACAATTTTTAAATTTTATTTTAATCACTATGCCAATATCATCCTTTGAATGTTTACTTTTAGCTTTAATACAAATCATATGCAACCGTAATGCAAAGTTTATGCAAACAGATTAGGATTCTCAAATAAATAGAAGCTGGCTCTTTATTTTGTGGCATATTTAGAGTTGAGTATGACTATTTTAGCTGAATTTTACCTGCAAAATTAACTAAAATTATTTTTAGTTTTGTGTTTCTTATAAAAAAAATTTGACAAGGCATCACAAAAAAAGAAAACCAGATAATCATTAGGTAATGAATTTGGAAATGTTCATAAGGGAATTGTATCCATTTGTGTTAAATATCATGTTAATTCCCCTAGCAAAAAAAAGATAAACAGATAAAACAGTAAAAATATATTTTAAGGGAGCATTTATTTAATCTGGGCCTATATGCAGTTGTATATACTAACAACTGCATATAGGCCCAGGGTTGTCTGGATTAGTATATACACAGACAGGAGAGTCAAAAAAGTCAAGATGGTGGCTACATAATCAAAGCTCTCCCCTTTCCTTAAAGGAGTTGTCTGCAGGATGCACATAAAAATGGGAGGAGGGCTTGATGAGAGAGATATCTCTTGATTTACTTTTTTTTTAGACACCCCTGAAAGGGTTAGAGCAGGCATGTCAAACTTCTAGCCCACGGGCCAGATGCGTCATGCCAAAACTGTGCCCACCCTACTGCCAGCAATGGGGAAAAAGTCGCGATACGTCACGCAATGTCACATGATGTCGCAAGTTTGACATGCCTGGATTAGAGTGTACAGCAATCTGGCTGGGGAATTCTGGGAGCTGAAGTCCAGACATCTTAAAGTTGCTAAGGTTGAGAAAAACTGTCATACAGGGTGTAGAGCAGTGGTGGCGAACCTATGGAACGCATGCTAAAGGAGGCACTCAGAGCCCTCTCTGTGGGCATGTGTGCCATCGCCCCAGCCCCGCCTCCCCCATGACCCCCTCCTCACCAGCAGCCCCCCCGAGGAGAGTTGCCCCTGGGCGCGGGCCACGTGGAGTAGCGCAGCCAAGCACATGGCAGCCAGGCAGCAGGAACAAGACTCTGCCCTCATGCTCCATCGCACACAGTTGATGCTGCGGGGCATGGGTGGAGGGTGTGGCTGCCATGGTACTGCTGGGCCCCTGGGCAATCTGCTGTGGCGAGCCATGGAGGCGGTGGGTGGCCCTGCGGGCAGGCAGGACAGGGAAGAGCGGGGGTGGGCAAGGGGGCGGAGCGGGGGAGGGCCAGGGGGTGGTGGTGGTTTGGGGCACTCGATCTCTAAAAGGTTTGCCATCACTGGTTGTAGAGATTGGTTTTAAAATGACCTGTATGAAAATATCCATTGCTATTATTTTTACAATATATTTTAAGGCTCGTATGAGATGTAAGCAGCCCTAAATCTCTGGATGAAGTGGCATGTAAATAGAATAAATAAATGAATAAATAATAGTAAAATGCTACTTTTGTACCACAATACAGTAATTCAGGATAATTTAGGCTTTCACACTCATGAGTTGGAAGAAAAATATAGTATCATGGGTATATGGCAAAAATGATGCTACCAGATATTTTACATGGTGATATTAGCACTTCTGTTGAAAAGCTTTTATTCTTCCTTTGTTGGACTTGTTTTATAGCTCATGAAAGGTTTTTTTTCTTTTCCCCTCAGATGAGGAACCATTCATTGTATACAGGTAGTCCTTACTTAATGATGGTATTTGAGATCAGAATTTCCATCACTAAATGATGCCGTCATCATGCATGATGTCAGATAACTGCTCTAGTCAGAGACAGCAGTTCCAAAAGTCCCCAGTTACCACTTAAGCAAGGACTGCACAGGTTAAGTGATGATCATGACTTCTGGCTTTCTCCAGATTCTCCACTGACTTTGTTTGTGGGAAGCCAGCAGGGAAGATGGCAAATTGCAATCATCTAACTGTGTGACACTGCAACGGTCAGAAATCCAGGCCAGTTGCCGAGTGCCTGGATTGTGATCACTTGATTATGAAGGCACTACAACAAGACCAGTTATAAGTGCCATTCAAATTTGAACAGTTGCTGAATAAATGGTTATTAAATGAAGATCATTTTATTATGCTGGTGGATCCTACTTGGCAGCAATTAAGATCCATAAACAGACAAGGATACACAGTACGAGTAAACTCACTGAAACCCCCTTTTATTCTTTATCTGTACATCCTTTTTATAACTACAGAGCCCTCTTCGTTTTAATTAATAATTTTGGTATGACGAATTTTGTAGGAAGATTTTAAGGTTTTAATACACTGTATAATATTATGTCAGCAATACTAGTTGTGAGTGTTTTTAATCTCTTCTAAATTCCAGAATGATTGAAATGTCTGTAATTCTTTATTTTATCATGGTCTATGATCAAAATAAAGGATGGATGGATGGACGGATGGATGGATATGGTCTGGGCCTTTTGCAAGCAGGGAAAATTTCATTTATTCTGTCAAGTGTTAAAAGTTTAAATCTGGGTTCTCCCAGATTCAGTCCTTATTAGATAGGCCTTACTTGTTTTTGCAGTATCAGTCCATTTACAACCTATTTTCACTATGGAATTGTTTTCTGGTACATCTTCATTTTGTATATGTGATAGAAACGAGTTGGGAGCTGGTATCATCTTATTTATGGAATTAAACTCAGTGGAACAATAACTTTGGGATTGCTGTTAAGTCCAGGGTCTTGTTTCCCTCCTTTTAATAAAAAATGGTAATATAACTTTCTCTCCCTGTGCCAAAATTGGTGGGAAGGAATTGAGCTGACTTTTCAGAAGATACAACAGTGGCAAAGTCATCTTCCATTGGCACAGGTTCAAATGGGAGAGTGTTAATGTCAGCAAGCTTTTAAAGTTGCACTGGGCATTTCATGGGATAGAATTGAAAAACTACTAATGCTCAATAGTAAGGTTAGTTCCAAATTGAAATAGCCTCATATAGCTTGGTTACATTATATATTTGCCATTGATGTGTCCCAGGTGAATTTTATTGAATTCTGAAGTATAGCCCGAAAACAATATGTTGCAATATAAAAAGTGTAAAAAGGTGCCTTATCCATGCAAAACAGAACTACAAACATTTACTGTTAAGAGAAAGACAATGATGAGGTGAGTTCATTTTATTTTGATACTGGTATTACTCCCAAAGGAATCTTGTAAACTGTATTATACAAAATAAAAAAATAACAGTTAAAATCCATAATAAAACCACCAATCCTGAACGAGACAAGGTAATGATTTTGTAAAAAATAGTTTTAAAAGAAGGCAGCCCTGTGCTGGGCAAGTTGTTTTTCTACGTACTACACGTCTGGGAATTTTGAAGAAATAGAGATGATCACATTGTATCAGTATGGCTAGCCCTATATTCAGCAGGATTTTAGCTCCACTAGATAGACCAGAGCAGAAAATCAACTCTTGAAACACTCTTCAGAGGAGCAACCGTGAAAATAACCACTCTCAGGACTCACAGAAGAGATAAGTGACTAGAAACTATAACATTCCCAAACATACAACCAAAAGTACAGATTCATTCGTAATAAAAAAGAGAAGTCACATTACATGTGTAATGGAATGTATGAATGATCCTGGAGAATGAGGAGAAGAGACTTAGGAAACAATCTGACAAGCAAGGCAGCAGCCCTCAGTCAGTTACGAGTCAGAGAAAATAATTAGGAAGGATCCGGCTTGCTGTGTCAAAAGTTAAGAAGCAGAAAATTTGTGCCTTCAGATTTGCAAGATTGATGCCAGCCCTCACAGGAAAACTAGACAGGAAACATGTCAAGATGAACAAATTCTACTTAATGTAAACCTATGTTAGCATAATCTTGAAAGTCTGAAGGTACACATTTCTGGCTTCCACTTGTAACTGTTTGATCCATTAGGGCTGGTCCTTCCAAGTTTCTTTCTCTGACTGTTAACCGACTGTGAACTCTTGCACCTTCTGTCTGACTATTCACTAGGGTCCCCAAACTCCAAGCTGCAGACCAGGACCAGTCCAGAGGCAAGCATGTGGAGTTTCATTTGTGCATGCGCAGGATTATGTTGCACGTGCAAAACCATCTCCTCCTCCCCCCACTGCCACTGTTGGCAGTCCGTGAAGCCAGAAAGGTTGGGGGCCGCTGTCCAACTCTTCTCCTATTTCTTCAAGGCCATTCATACATTCCATTACAAAGTGAAACAATCAAAATCTTCAAAGGAATAAAATTCACAATGGGAAAAAACAACACATGACTCTTCCTGGATATCCTCATCAGCAACGGAAATGTTGGCAAATTAGAAATGCAAGTCTTTTGAAAAACAACCCAGACTATTCAAGTGCTCCATTATCAAAGTAATAACTCACAAGAGGAGCTGTCTAAGAACATTATTCAGATATCCACAAATGAAATGCAGCAAACCAGAACACCAGTAAAAAAGAAACAGGCCGCCCATACAACATCTTTCAACAAAATGGATACCCTGGCAACTTTATCAAAATTGCCTGACCATTCAACCCACTACAGCAGGGGCGTGAAACTGCCGGCCCATGGGCCGGATGCATCATAACAAAACCATGCCCACCCCATTGCCAGCAATGGCAAAAAAGTCATGATACATTTTATTTTATTTTATTTTAATTCCATTTATATCCCGCCCTTCTCCGAAGACTCAGGGCGGCTTACAAGCTTAGCAGTAGCCTTCATTCTATGTATATGCCTGCTTATTAGGGCTTTCACACACACCCCAAGTGGCATTATTACAAAGTCAGCTTAATTGCCCCCAACAATCTGGGTCCTCATTTTACCTACCTCGGAAGGATGGAAGGCTGAGTCAACCTTGAGCCTGGTGGGATGCGAACCTGCACTAATTGCAGGCAGCTGGTGTTACTTAAGGAGGCATTAGCCCACTGCTCCACCAAGGCTCCTACATCACGATACGTCACGTGACGTTGCGAGTTTGACACCCGTGCACTACAGCATAACCAACCCAAGCTATGAAAAGGATACTGCTATGTATCAAAAACAACTCAGGAACAATCAACAGACTATTAAAACCACACGGTATTACCATAGCACACCAACCAACTAAAGCCCTCCAAAAGATCTTAAATAAACCAAAAGACTTAGTAGTTCAAGAAGAAAAAAATCATATACAGTGTAAGGACTATAACTATATAGGACAGATAAGCAGAAGATTAGCAGAGTGCATCCATGAACACCAACTAGCAGTCAGAGAATACTCTTGAACTCCTTGATCTCATGAATACATGGACATGCTCAACCATAGTTTCAGGTGGGAAACTGTGAGCACACTAAACCAAACTAAATGGAAAACATTGGTAATTCCTGGAAGCTTGGCATTTAGACAAATAAGCCATCAATAGACACAGAGAAATAAAGTATATTTAGGTAAAAGGTAAAGGTTCACCCGCACATGCGTGCTAGTTGTTTCCAACTCTAGGGGCCGGTGCTCATCTCCGTTTCAAAGCCAAAGAGCCAGCGCTTGTCCAAGGACGTCTCCGTGGTCATGTGGCCGGCATGACTAGACGCCAAAGGCACACGGAACGCTGTTACCTTCCCACCGTAGTGGTCCCTATTTTTCTACTTGCATTTTTTACGTGCTTTCGAACTGCTAGGTTGGCAGAAGCTGGGACGAGTAACAGGCGCTCACTCTGTTACGCGGCACTCGGGATTCGACCCGCCAAACTGCCGACCTTCTGATCGACAAGCTCAGCATCCTAACCCACTGAGCAAAAGACACAATAAGAAAGCTAAGAATGAAACAAAAAGACCAGAACATATCCTCCCTAGCAATCAACACCCAGGCAAACAATCAAGCAGAACACAATACTCTGATCAAGGAACTACCACATCTCCACCAGTAGCTGCCAGGGCAAGCTAGTGTATATAAACAGAGAGCAAGCGCCACACTCATAACACTGACGATGTTACCTATAGATGTTACCTAGTTGGATGGTGAAACATCTATAAGCAAACAACTAAGTTCAGAGAGCACCAAGGACTCCATAGTTTAAAATGTCCTTGGGATTGTTTTTCTTTTCTGTTTTCCAAAAGATAATTCAGCTACATCTGCTGAAAGCTTCGTCTGCTTTCTCAAAGTCACTTCATACAGTTGTGTGATCAGTTATTTTACTGCAGTGAGTTAAACTATTCTATTTAATGTTCTATCTTAATCATTGTTTTAGTGTGCTACAGAGAGAATGCAGGGCCTACAGAGCCAAATATTTGAACAAACACAAGGAGTGGAAGGTGTGTCTCCACTAACCGGAGTAGTTAACCACGAGGGTGCCAAATTTAGTTGTGGTTTCCTCATGCCAATCTCTCGTGCCTCCCTGAATATTACATCTCATCTTCATATTTTACAGTAGCATTTAGGATGGCCACCACTGTAGCATCCAAGTGACTTTTACTGTACTGAGTTACATATAAAAAACCCAAAGACTCCCTCTTGGATTTCTTTCTTTTAAGAACGAATTAATTTTAAGCCCTCTTCCCAGGGAACTAAACATAGGGAAAACTAGTTTGGCGAGCCTGTGCAAACCTATTCCTCCTCTTGTGACATCTTCCTCAGTCTACCTTTAGATTGGCATAGGATCCTCCATTTGATTAGATGTGTCATTCCCATTATCTCCGAGTCTTGGATGTGCTGGGAAGAGAACGATGGAACTGGAGTCGGAAACACGTAGAAGGAAGACCCAACTTGGGGAAAGCAAAGTAGCGTTGCATGGAGCAAACATTTTTCTTTAACGACTAAGGCCGGTCGGAGAGGCTGCCCGACCAATGGCCGGGATTCAGATCGGAAAGGGAAACCTATCGCCTTGCAATCGATTCCAGCTCGATTTCTCTTCTCCTTACTCTGCTCAGCCTCTCCATTCATCTCCTTTCTCTCTCTCTCCCTCCCTCCCTCCCTCCTCCTCCTCTCCTCCCTTCTCCATCTCCTCAGCGCCGTCTGTTGGCCTCCTCCCCTCCCTCGGTCTCCTCCCCGCCGGCTCAGTTTTGCTCTTCCACTTCCAGCTGCAACTCAGTCGCCGTTGCTGCTGCTGCTGCTGCTGCCGCCGTCGCCGGCTCGGGAAAATGTCTGAGCGAGGCGGCTTCTATAAGCAGGATTTGAATAAAACAGTGTGGGAGGTTCCCCAGCGCTATCAGCACTTGACCCCGGTGGGCTCGGGGGCTTACGGCTCCGTGTGGTAGGTGCTGGAGGGGGAAGGCAGCGGGCAGGTGCCGGGATGCGCTTTCAGGCATCTCTATCCGGGGCGGGGGTGGGGTGGGGTGGGGTGCGGAAGGAGGATTCCCCGTGAAGGCTTAAGAGTAATTCCCCCGCCATTTAGGAACTTAACAATGCGGAACAGCTTAACTCGCTACAAACACACACGGCCTGTCTTGTGCTGGGCGTGTGCGGAGATCGAGGAGGCGCACAATGGGAACACACCCACAACCCTGCAAGGCTCCGGTGGCATCTGAAGAGACCCCGGGTGCCGGCATGAAATAATGAGAGTGGGGCTGGGCAGGGCCGACTTGTGTACTACCCCCCCCCGGCGGAAGGAGGTCACTTAGAATCTGGTGCTTAAGTTAACACAATAGGCCAAGCTTGAGTTTTGATTTGGTCTGGGCTGTGTGTTTGTGTGTGTGTGCACACGCGCGCAAGGGACAGATTTGCGCGTCTGGGGGGAGTGGTGGGGGGCTTCATTTCGTTTGCGACCCCAAGCCCTTCGGTTAGTTGTATGGTTCACTGTCTTGGACAAACGGGCAGGTGGGTTACAGGTAAGGCAGAAGGGGAATTGGGGTGGAGCATAGGAGAGAATTACAGGCCTAGATAACGTGTGAAGAAGGAGGCCTGGATAGACTGATTTGCTTGGTGGAGTACAGTATTTGATTTACCAGTAAGTGTTTATTCTGTCGCCGATGATTTGCAGGAAGCAATAGACCAAAAGGGGAGAGAAATATTTGGAGGGGAGGGGGCAATGCATACAACTTGACCTTACTTTGTGTAAATAAATAATTATTTGGGGGAAATCAAAAGAGCCACTTCGAAAATGCTTTCGAAATAGAATTGCAAGTAACGAGGCAGATGGAGCAGGGCTTTTTAAAAAGTATAGGGACCTCTCTCTGGCAGACTTCAGAGTTGATCATCTTTTGTTTGAAGCAGGTGTAGGCAGAGACTATATGTATATGGGTGGTGTGCAAAAGGTGTGCAGTGTAACAGGCTTTGTTTGTCTTCCTTGTTGCTCTGAATTGTGCAGCCCACTGGGTTTGTGTTCAGATTCCTGTCTCTTCCCTGCCCCCACTGGGCTTTGGAGCAGAGACAGGGCTTTCACAATGCAATTCAGCCTGGAATTCTTCCCAGGTTGCTAAGGGTAACCCCAGACCATGCCAGCTACTGAAAAGAGGTTTCCCCAGGCTATTTTTGAAGACCTTCCCTCTTTCTGCATTGTACTGCAATGGGAATGGGACTTTAAGCAGGGTGATGCTTTTCTTCCTACAGCTATTAAGATCAAATCTGAAGAGCTGTTTTAGAAGCTGTTAGCAATATTTTGGAGTGATGCACCAGCCTTACTGAAATGCACTCTAGAGAGAATTGAGCAACCCCATTTCTCTAGAAAAGGATCATATTTCAAACAATTGTTATCTTTCCCCTTTATATATCACATGATTGCTACGTATCATGTGGAGTTCCTTTGGGTTAACTGCTAGTCAAGTAATTAAAAATTATGCATCAAGATTTATGTTATTAGTGTTTGTGTAATTAGACCTCAGGATAAAAAAGGCCAAGTTTAAACAAATCTCTAAATGAGAAATCAGTTGGGGGAAAGTAAACCTAAGCATGTCGCTTGGGATGGCTGATGGGAAAAAAGAAAGAATATACATATGATGTAAGAAAAAGACATAACATTAGCTTTGTTTGTTTTGTGCAGTCAGAAGTAAGGAATTTGGGAGTAAATAGGATAAGTTTTCAATGTGAAAGGAATTTATATCAGAGCTGAGGCTATTTAACTTATTAAAATCTGTTTGTAGTTGTCCTGAGCAGTAAGGTAGCCAAGTTTCTGAATGTCACCATATAATTCTAAAGTGAAGCTTAAAGCAGCTGGCCAAAAACTGCAAACATTTAATCTCTTTAAGTTGGGTGTACATGACTAGCAGAACAACAAATATGATTCAGTGCAGTAAAGTACAAAGGGAGAGGATACTGGAGGCCAAAGAGAAAAAAGTACTTTTAGATATACCCTAATGAGATTCTGTAATTATCCAGAAGAGTTATCTTTAGTGGATATTTGGTAAAAGATGATTATGTATGATATGTATAATTTATATAGAGATTTATAAATATGATAAATGTCCTGACTTAGGCAGAATTTTGTCTCATATAAATTGGGCAGCATCAGTGTCAAGACAGATCATTAGTTCACAAGATTTTTATTACAAATATTGTCACAGGATGTATTGATTGGTATGAGCTAAGTTAGTTTTAAAAGACAAATAGAACATTGTTGGAAAATTGACTTATCACTAAAACAATGAAATGGATCTTTCATGTTCAGAGGCAGGATAACAAGTCTTATGGACATAAAATGGCCAAGGATAGGTATATTCATGTGTTGCTTCAGAAATCCTGGAGAATTTGGCTGGCCATTTTGGAAACATGGACTGGACAGGTCAGCCTATAAGTATAAGAGATTAGTAGCTCTGTTTTACCCAAAGTACTTTTCCAAAAGGGAACTGGACTTTGTTTTTTCTTGAAGACGTTTCTCTTCTCATCCAAGAATGAGAACCGAAATGTCTTCAAGGAAAAACAAAGTCCAGTTGCCTTTTGCAAAAGCACCTTCAGGATAACCATGAGCTGGATGGATGACTGAGTATCAATAGAGACATTTGGCTCTCTTTTACTTTTATTAAGCTTTGATGAACTTTACTGAGGACTTGAAATGTGTTCCATAACTGCCAAGTGTTGATTTTGATATAACTGTTGATGGGATTATTCAAGTCACTATATTGATATATTTGCTGAGAAGGCAATAGCAAACTTCTGCATCCTTTCCAAGAAACCTGCTTAGGATATATCTGTGTGGTCACTAAGAGCTGAGATGAGTGAAAGGGAATCTTACTTATTCAGTCAGGCGCACTTTTTCACTTGGGGGTTAACGGGATCTATTGTGTGTTAAATAGGTAAAGGTAAAGGTTCCCCCACATGTGTGCTAGTCGTTTCCGACTCTAGGGGCCGATGCTCATCTCCGTTTCAAAGCCAAATAGCCAGCGCTTGTCCGAGGATGTCTCCGTGGTCATGTGGCCGGCATGACTAGACGCCAAAGGCGCACAGAACGCTGTTACCTTCCCACCATAGTGGTCCCTATTTTTCTACTTGCATTTTTATGTGCTTTCGAACTGCTAGGTTGGCAGAAGCTGGGACGAGTAACAGGCTCTCACTGTTACGCGGCACTCGGGATTCGACCCGCCAAACTGCCGACCTTCTGATCGACAAGCTCAGCGTCCTAACCCACTGAGCCACCGTGTCCCTGTGTATTAAATAATCCCTTGTAAATGATTCCTCTATACTGTGTTCTAGTACCGGTATGCAACATGGCCAATCACCAAAAGTCAGTATGGTGTTAAAAAGTTAAGGAGTTGGACTAGACCTGAGAAAGGCAAGTTCAAATCCACCTAGAGTTATTGAAGCTCATTGGGAAACTTTGGACCAACCATTACTTTTCAGATCAGACTTCCTTGAATGATTATGATTATGAGGAAGATTGGAGAAGAGAATGGCCTTTGTATTACCATGCACTCTTGGAGGGAAGGAAGGATATGCCACTAATGAATTAAATCAGAATGATTTTCAGGGAGTTTCAAGTAAATAAATAATTTGATCACTTGAATAGGAAGATGATGACAGCTGAAAGGTCAGGCTGTCTGGGTAGTATGTGATGGTAAACCCCATTATTCATTCAGATGGCAACTGCATTTTCTGTCTTTCAGGGTAAAAACAGACCTTTAGCAACGATCAGTTTGTGCCTTAATTGATTTATCAGTGGAGGTGTGAAATTTCTTTCTGAGAAATTTAACCATGTAATAGTGAAATAATTGATGCACACATGTACACAGATTCAATAAAAAAGAACTTTGCTGGTTGTTTCAAGGCCTGTGGGGAGAAGTTTTCTGTTCTCCAGACTGAACACACTAGAGACTCTTTTATCATCTTGAATGCTCTTTTCTGGACATGCTCCCGTTTGTCCATGTCTTTCTCAAAGTGGGACAATTCAGAACTGGATGTGATAGTTTAAGTGCAGTCTGATATGGAGTAGAGAAAAAGGATATTTTCTCTTTGTCTTGATAAAGGTAAAGGTAAAGGTTCCCCCGCACATGCGTGCTAGTCGTTTCCGACTCTAGGGGCTCATCTCCGTTTCAAAGCCGAAGAGCCAGCGCTTGTCCGAGGACGTCTCCGTGGTTATGTGGCCGGCATGACTAGACGCCAAAGGCGCACGGAACGCTGTTACCTTCCCACCGTAGTGATCCCTATTTTTCTACTTGCATTTTTATGTGCTTTCGAACTGCTAGGTTGGCAGAAGCTGGGACGAGTAACAGGCGCTCACTCTGTTATGCGGCAACTTGGGATTCGACCCGCCAAACTGCCGACCTTCTGATCGACAAGCTCAGCATCCTAACCCATATTTAGATTTAACTCAGTTATTCACCTTATCTGAGACTAGCTCACTGGAAAAGGCATTCATATGTGTTCTTCATACCACCCTGTGAAGAACTGAACCTTTGAATCCTACAAAACAGTTGTTAGTGAGGTATGCTTCCAATTGTTTATATGTCCACCACTTAGAAAATGACTTCATTGTGACCCCAAATTTCTTAAGCGCCTTCAATGCTATTGAGTGATCTTCAGCTTTGGGTACTTTTTAAAAATCACTTTAGACAGAAGAAATGCTATATGATCATAAGAAAACAAAGTCTATTTGCAGGTAGACTGTCCAAACATTGATTTTTTTTCTTCCTTTCCACTTTTGCCAGTGATTTTGCAGAGTCATTGCACAGTTTAATTTCTGAGGAGCTAGTGTAGCAGTGTATCCATATGGAGAATTATTCCGACAATTGCTTTAGATTCTACCAGTAAACGTGGCAAGAAGAATTAGTGTTTTCTATCCTATATTGGCTACTTTAGGTTAGTTTGCTGGTTAGTTTGCTTATCTCATGTTGTTAACGTTATAATGTTTGTACAACATGCGGATCCTGGCAAAAGTGATTTATAAGAGAGAGACGACTCACACAAAAATAGGCAAAACTGTCAATTGAAACTATACAGTAGTCCTCGACCTACAACAGTTCATTTAGTGACTGTTCAAACTTACAACGGCACTGAAGAATTGTCTTATGACCATTTTTCACACTTGACCATTGTAGCATTACCCACAGTCATGTGATCAAAATTCAGACACTTGGCAAGTGACTCAGTTTTATGACAGTTGCAGTGTCCCAGGGTCATGTGATCACCTTTTACGACCTGGCATGCAAAGTCAACGAGGAAGCCAAATTCACTTACTAACTGTGTTACTAACTTAATTACAGTGATTCACTTAACAACTGTGGCAAGGAAGGTTGTAAAATGGGGCAAAATTCACTTAACAAATGTTTTACTTAACAGCATAAATTTTATACTCAATTGTGGTTGTAAGTCAAGGACTACCTGTACACATTTGAAATAAAATGCAGAACCCATAAGCTATAAGCTTTTACAAAACTGAAGCCTTCCTTGCAACAATAGGTTATCTTAATTATGATCTCTTAATTGAACCATTCTATTGTCCATAATTTGGGTTGTTCACAGAGAGGTTTTTCCCATTCTTCCTTGGGAAACTTCTCATGCTACGTGGCTCACTTTAAGCAAACTTTCTACTTACCGTATTTTCTGGCGTATAAGACGACTGGGCATATAAGACGACCCCCTACATTTCCTGTTAAATTATAGGGTTTGGGCTATACTCGCCGTATAAGACTACCCCTCTTCCAACGCACACCAAATAAAAATTAAAAAACATCAGATTTGATTTTAATATGGTAATTTTAATTCAAATGCTTATGACATGCAGGTGCTTAGTAGGAAAACTGTCACTTATAAACATAAGGCTGTTTGTCATCAAACATGTAAACATAAAACAGTGCAAGTGGATTAAACTAATAATAATAATAATAACAATAATAATAATAATAATAATATAATAATAACAACAATATAAAAATAATAATAATAATAATAATAATAATAATAATAATAATAATAATAATAATAATAATAATAATAAGAAGAAGAAGAAGAAGAAGAAGAAGAAGTAGTTGAAGTTGGAGGGGACCTTGGAGGTCATCTAGTCCAACCCCCTGCTAAGGCAGGAAACCCTATACCATTTCAGACAAATGGCTGTCCAGTCTCTTCTTAAAAACTTCCAGTGTTGGAGCATTCACCACTTCTGGAGGCAGGTTGTTCCACTGGTTAATTGTTCTAACTGTCAGGAAGTTTCTCCTTAGTTCTAGGTTGCTTCTCTCCTTGACTAGTTTCCATCCATTGCTTCTTGTCCTGCTTTCAGGTGCTTTGGAGAATAGCTTGGCTCCCTCTGCTTTGTGGCAGCCCCTGAGATATTGGAACACTGCTATCATGTCACCCCTCACCCTTCTCTTCGTTAAACTACACATACCCAATTCCAGCAACCGTTCCCTATTTTCCTAATTCACTTTTTCACTTTTCCTAATTCACTCTAAAGCTTTCCCTGTGCAGAGCCTTACGTAAAACCAGCTGCCTGCAATTAGTGCAGGTTCGCATCCCACCAGGCTCAAGGTTGACTCAGCTTTCCATCCTTCCAAGGTAGGTAAAATGAGGACCCAGATTGTTGGGGGCAATAAGCTGACTTTGTAATAATGCTGCTTGGGGGGGGGTGAAAGCCCTAATAAACAGGCATATACACAGAATGAAGGCTATTGCTAAGCACATTGATTTGTGCTTTAAATTGTAAGCCACCCTGAGTCTTCGGAGAAGGTCAGGATATAAATGGGATTTTTTTTAAAAAAAAGACCAAATGGGAGATCCGCTCCAGGTTTTCCAGCCAGCCCGCCCAGTTCCTGAGTCAAATGTGTCCTTAGAGCTAAGCCGCTGCTCTGGCTGCTGCCTTCCCCACCTGCCTTTCAAGTTGGGATATACTACAGCTGCTCTTCAACTTTAGAAAGAAAGACGCCCAGACCCCAGCCTGTAAAAAATCACAGACTGCAGCTTCTTCTCCAATTGGTCCCGCTTTCCCTGCGCAGACTAAATGGGAGATCCGCTCCAGGTTTTCCAGCCAGCCCTGTCCCTAAATTTTCAGCACCCGGCGTATAAGACGACCCCTGACTTTTGAGAAGATTTTCATGGGTTAAAAAGTAGTCTTATACGCCGGAAAATACGGTACATCAAGTGATTTAAAATGTATTTGATTCTTTGTTGCACATAAAAGGATTGCTATTTGATGAAGCTAATTAGAGATTCCTGCCTTGCTATTAACAGAATCATGTATTTCTCTCTCTAAATTTCATTTCCACGTGACTTTTTTGTTCTTGGTGCAATTCTTGCTTTGAAAGGTTTCTAGTTTGCACTCTCCCTTCTAGCTTCCATGTCACTTATTCATGTTTATTCTGCCATTTTATGCTTAATGCACATCAGTTGAGATGAAATGTTATCATTTTTCTTAGCATCTATCCTGCATTCTTACAAGGTCCATTTATTTTTGCAGAGCACTTACTTTGTTTTTGTAGTGAAATTAAATCAATGCATGATGAGTGGGGTTGGCTTGTTTATCAAGTTGATACTGATTTGGACTGAAAAGGAATGACTAGCTCAAGGCCAGTTTCCATGCCTAAGAGAGGACTAGAATCTACATCTCCTTGCTCCTAGTCCAGCACCATAGCCAATTCACCAGGTTTGGCTGTTTTTGAAGTGAATTTGAAACACTCATATGGGGACTGTAGCCAAGAAATTAAAAGATGCTTGCTCCTGGGGAGGAAAACCATGGCAAATCTAGACAGCACACTAAAAAGCAGAGATATCACCCTGTCAACAAAAGTGCATATAGTCAAGGCTATGGTCTTCCCAGTTGCAATGTATGGCAGTGAAAGTTGGACCATAAAAAAGGCTGAGCACCAAAGAATTGAGGCCTTTGAACTATGGTGTTGGAGAAGACTCCTGCGAGTCCCTTGGACTGCAAGGCAATCAAACCGGTCAGTCCTAGAGGAGATCAACTCTGACTGCTCTTTAGAAGGCCAGATCCTGAAGCTAAAACTCAAATACTTTGGCCACCTGATGAGAAGGAAGGACTCACTGGAGAAGAGCCTAATGCTGGGAAAGATTGAGGGCAATAGAAGAAGGGGACGACAGAGAATGAGGTGGCTGGATGGAGTCACTGAAGCAGTAGGCGTGAGCTTAAATGGACTCTAGAAGGTGGTAGAGGACAGGAAGGCCTGGAGGAACGTTGTCCATAGGGTCGCGATGGGTCGGACACGACTTCGCAGCTAACAACAACATATATATATATATATATGTATGTATGTGTATATATATATATATTAAATTATATGGATTTGTGTAGTGATCCTAAAATCCAAACATATCCATTTAAAATCAGTATTAGTGGCTACAATCCAGATGACTTCTGCAAATATGGAGAAAACCAAAATGAAGAAGACAGATTCAGGGTCTTAGACCAAAAATACTGGGTTAGAAACCGGATTCATACCTTTCTTTAGACATGAAGTGTGGGCTTCTCTCTCCTCATGCTTTCTGCAAGGACACAGGGAGATTTATAAAGGTGGTCCTTCCCTTACAGCCACATTTGGGTCCTGAAGATACAGTGTTAAATGGTATGGGCATCATATGAAAACACCCAATTTTATGACCTTTTTTGCTATGGGTTGTTAAGTGAGACATCACAGGACTGCAACTTGCAAATTTCAATTCAGGCTTCTTTATTGACTTTGCTCATCAGAAGCCAAGCTGGGAAACGGAGCTCAAGTGTTAACTGAACACTGCAAGGAGTTCTTGCCAAGCACCTAGATCACAATCACATGACTGTGATGACACTATCAGTTGCAAGGACTGACTGGAAGTCATATTTTTCAGTGCGGTAACTTTGAACAGTCATTAAATAAATGATATATAGCTCTCAGTCACCTGAAAGATGACAAAAAACATATTCTCTATCATTGGCAGTCCATCAGCTTCTTAGTCCCTCACTTCTCTGACATTTAATTTCGGGTTAAAGGGTCTGATAGCCCAGGCAAATTCTCTGAGTGATAAAATTCATTCATCAATAAAAAAAATACTTCCCATCAATAATAATTTGTTCCCAGCTATAATAATTTTTAATACAAGTTCATGCAATTTCTGAACAGCACGTATGCAGTGTTTGATTGAGGTTAATATAATGTTGCTAATTAGTGTAACAGGTTTATGGCTTATATGTGGTTCAAATATGATTAGATACTGACTCTTGGTTGTGTTTTTGGATACAGTTCAACTCAGATAGAATCCTTTTTTTAATTAGGGATTCTACAGTTACAGAGGAAGTATTAACTCATCTCCAGACTTTGTTGTCAGGTTTTCAAGTGGGGGATAGTGTGTTGTGCTGTGTATGTGTTAACTACCTTGTAAGGGACTGATAACAGTATAAAAGATCATTGGTTATCATTTGCTTTGTTTGTTGCACATAACCCTCTGTGAAAACTTCATAACAGTTACAAAGGAAAATAAATAATAGTATTATAAAAATCTTTACCTCTATCTCACTGAGGAATATCACTCTTCATAACAAAGTAATCACATATTGCGGGGTGGGAATCTTTCATTATAACAATCCCAAAGGCTTTCTGACAACAGCCAGGTCTTAGCAGCTTCTCTAAATGGAGAGCTTATCTAACCTTGGATGGAGTTTGCTCCAAAGAATAGGACAGGACAGGACAGGACAGGACAGGACAGGACAGGACAGGACAGGACAAGAATACAACAAGAATAGAATAGAATAGAATCTTGGGGGTCTTCTAGTCCAGCCCCCTGCTCAAGCAGGAGAACCTATCCCATTTCAGACAAGTGACTGTCCAATCTCTTTTTAAAAACCTCCAACGATGGAGCACCTACGATTTCTGAAGGCAAGCTGTTCCACTGGTTAATTGTCCTCACTGTTAGGAAGTTTCTCCTTAATTCCAGGTTGGTTCTCTCTTTGGTCAGTGTCCAACCATTGTTTCTTGTCCTCCCCTCTCGTGCTTTGGAGAATAGTTTGATTTCCCCTTCTTTGTGGTGGAGGAGACGAGAGGCAATGCAGACGGCCTTCTTGTGGCCCCTAAATATATCACTCCTTCAGAAATGGAATTTAAAAAGTGTTCTCCCTTCTAAATTTAATGGGTAGGCATTTGGGTGAAGGTGGTCTTGAAGGTACCCAGATTCTGAGCCATGGAGGGGTCTAAAGTTATAACTAGCCTCTTGAATTGCACTTGAAAGCCAACAAACAGCCAGTACATTCTTGCGATAATGGGCACCCATAACTGCTTGAATTGTATCTGAACCAGCTGTACCTTCTTGATGGTATTTAGTAGTAGTTTCCTGTATAGTGGATTGCAATAATCCAATTGAGAGATGACCAAGGCATGAATGATATGAGCAGGCTTGCTAATTCAGTAATGGTTTCAATAGGTACACGAGCTGTGCAGTGCGCTGTTTAGTCATTAGCTGCTACATTATTTTTAATAGGAGTTGTTTTCCAAGAATTTGTTATGAACTTGTGCAGTCCAAGGAGGAATTCAGAACCAAAGTTGAAATATTGTTGGTCTGAGTTAACAATCTATTTCTGATTTTCACATTCTGAACTAATTTATGTAAAACATAATTATTTAATTCCCCACAGATTTCCCACATACAGCAACATAACATCAAAACATTTTTTTAAACTTATATTTTCACATTTATCTATGAACATAGCTAGTATGCTAGATTGGTATTACAGGAAAATACCACTTCCTCACAATCCATATCAGACAAAGATGTGTACTAATGTGACATTGAAGTTTTGTGTTTGTGAATTCCAGCATAGAACTTGAGTAACATATTTTAGCTTGAGTTTCAGTACAAAGAATGTGTTTGTTATCTGTCCTTCACGTCAGCAAATTCTCCATTTCCATTTTACAGAGTTCTTGCAATGCGTAAAAATTTACTTTCTTTCTTGTTAGCAACCAAAACGTTCCTTGCAAGGGCTCCTTGTGAACTAAAAACTGTGAAACAAAGAATTGTCTAAAAGTAACAACTGTCAAGCCATGAAAATAATTCTAAGGGTGTTTTTTTGCTTTGAACTGATGAATTGTAGCATTACAATCACATTTTTACAAATTGCAATTGAGCAAATCTGTTACTTCTTTGTAGCTGCCTTCTATGACATTGTATTCTCTAGAATAGATCAGGGGTGTCAAACTGCCGGCCCAGAGGCCGGATGCATCATGTTGAAACCGCGCCCACCCCATTGCCGGCAATGGAAAAAAAGTTGTGATATGTCGCGACATGTCACGTGACATTGCGAGTTTGACACCCCTGCTCTAGATGCTGGACCATGGATTGAAGAATACTACTGAGATCCTCCTGGACTGGGCAGACTTTGCTAACCTTTTCTGTCTTTTGTTCTGCACATCTGAATATGCCTCATGGAGAATGGGTGAAGCTACAATTTATTTTCCAAGAAAAGAGGAATCTTTCAGAAGAAGCTATGGTAATATTCCCAATGTTGGCTTGTTTTTCCTCTTACACTGACTAGAGCAAGAGCAAAATAATAGGAGAAGATCTGTGTCTAGAGGCATGTTGTACCCTAACCCCTATTAAACCAAGGAATCAAGCCATGGTAATGCAAATGGGAAGAAACAGGGCAGTTTGCAATACAGAGAAATAGACTAAGTTTTCACCAGGCTTTTTATCGTTAAATCTTTATTAAAAGTAGCTCTGTGTTTAGGAGATGAACTCCACAGAATTTAGTGAAACTTTGAGTTTTCCAGCTTGCCATGATCATGTCTGATAAGACTTTCCATAGTGAGGCCTCATTCTTTGATTTCAACCCCAGAGCTGGGCACAAATTTTATTGTGCTCAGTAACATAATTCACATTGGAAGCAGCAAAATGTTTTACAGTCCCTCAGAGACATAAAAAGAGGAAGAAGGTTTGGGAGGAGAAAATCTGAAAATAGTGTTTGGAATGAAGAACTGTGCAAAAAGACTTTCATTCAAACAGCGTCAGCAAATAAAACACTTTTAACTAGTTCCATTCAGTTGCTTCAGATTCTTTTCTTTCTTCATTTTTCTTTCTCTCACACGCTTTTGATCCTTCTGAAAATCAAATTTGGGAAGGGGTTTTTGCCAGTACAAAAATATGAGGACTCCATATAACAATAAACTAAGCAGAATTTTGTTACAATTCTTTATGGGATATACTTTGGAATGTCATAAAAATTCAAGATAGCAATGTCAAACCATAGCTAATTTGTGTGTGTGTGTGTGTGTGTGTGTGTGTGTGTGTGTGAGAGAGAGAGAGAGAGAGAGAGAGAGATCAATCTGCTTGCAGTATTAGTTTTAAAAAAACAATTAAAGAAAGACAATTCAGAAAAAGCCTGTAAAGTTTTTTTAAAACGTGTCACTGACGTAATTCTTTGAGAGTTCTCTACACTAAAGACCACCCTTGGAAGCTTCTTACCTTTAGTCCCTGCTGTTCTAATTGAACTAAAAAGGGATTTGACCAGAAAACACCTAGCCATACAAAATCTGGAGTAAGACAGTGGGAGAGATTTCCACTGTAATGCAGAATCAAAATAACTTTATCAAAGACTATTCCTCTTGAGCGCCAACGTTTAGATTTGAAATGCTTTCTGCTTCCCTTTTTATATCAGGCTAGCTTGTGTGTGTGTGTGTGTGTGTGTGTGTGTGTGTGTGTGTGTGTGTGTATGCATGCGTGCATACATGTGCATGTGTGTTCTATCTCACCTAAAAGAAATATGGAAAGATCCATCAGCTCACTATGTTTCTAGCCTGTTTGTTAAGAAAGGTTTGTATTTTGCATCTACTGGGAATCTGAGTAGGCTGATACAAAGGAACTACCTATTTCTTTCTTTCTTTTCTTGGCAGCACACTCACCTGCAGGCAATCCTCTATACTTTCCAGCATAGAATTCCTGGATTTCTGCAGCAGGATAAATTACTCAATGCAATGCTTCGTTAAATCTCAATGTCCAACACTTACAAACCCTTTACTAGGTGGGATACCAACATATATTTTAGAAAAAGAATTTTAAATTTCAGATTGTGAAATACCAGTCTCTGCCAAGATACGTAACATTTGACACGACATAGGTAGAGTTCTGAGCATCACAAGTCGCTTAGTTGGAGCGAACATGCACAGGACCAATATTAGTAGTCTTGATTGTTTTGCTGTTGGATTGCATTGGGTGATGACAGCACCAATTACTGTTTGCAATGAAGAAAGATTCTGAGTCACCCAAGGTTAACTTATATGATCAAAGCTTTGTGCATTTATAGTGAAAACTTGCTTACTGCCAGTGGCACCTGGAGCAATCTTTTGTAGCATTGTAAATTGGTAGATTTTAATTAATGATGTGCATTAGAGGATTACATTAAAGCATATCAATATTTAGCAGGCATAATTAGCATTTGATATATCTAGACAGGGTGGCAGACTCTCTAATGAATAGAGGCTCCAATCTGTTCACCAGGGGCCCAGAAGTCAGATCTTGATGCTCCCAAGGCAACCTTGCCTTGGAGACATGGAAGATAAGGAAGCCAAATTTAAGGAGACTGATTCTCTGGGTATTTGTCAAGATAGATGGGAAAGAGGTATCACTTGAGGATAATCTTTGGGTAGTTATTATAAAAAACACAAAATGTATTACGTGTCAAATGTTACAAAATAACGACAACACCTGAGATAGTTTCTCTCCCGCCCCCAAAGAAAGCGTAGCTAAGGTTCTTATATCAGCAATGTTTTAGCTTTAATTCAGATATTCAGGACCGCTCTGTGGAAATGTAATCTGAACAGGAGAACCTGGGAACAGCTCAGTTCTTTTTTTTTTTCATTAGTTATTTTGTTCCTGCAAGATCAACTCGGGGAACCTTTATAAAGACCTGCTGTTGCCCCTGTATGAATTAAGATTTCTCTCATTCTGAACTGGATTCGCTGGCTACATTCAAGTGATTGTCCCTTTCCGCATAAGGTGTTAAGTTTATGTTTGCCTTCTACAACTTTGAATGAGTGATTATGTGCCACCAAGTCACTTTTGGTTCCTAGTGGCCACATATAGTTTCTCTACGGCAATGATTCCCTAGCCCAGGGGTAGGCAACCTCGGCTCTTTTATGACTCATGGACTTCAACTCCCAGAATTCCTGAGTCAGCATAGCTGACTCAAGAATTCTGGGAGTTGAAGTCCATGAGTCATAAAAGAGCCGAGGTTGCCTACCCCTGCTCTAGCCTAACCTGATCTTTCAGGTCTTCCAACAGTGCATTGTAACTGAGCTTATCAACTTTCCTGCTGGTCATCAGCTTTTTTCCTTTCCTTCTACTTTTCCCAAAATTAGAACTTTTTTCAGAGAGCCGGATCTTTACATGTCATGTCTGAAGTAGGATGTCTGAGCCAGTCATTTGTGCCCTAAGTGAGAACTCAGGCTTGATTTGTTCAATGACCCATTTATTGGTTTTCTTAGCTGCCATGGTATTCTTGATTATATTAAATTTGAATCCCATTTTTTCCCCTGTGTTCCTTAATTTTTATTACTAGAGCTTGCAGATCTGTTGGGTTTTTGCTATCAGGATAGTGTTATCAGCATAGTACAAAATATTGATATATTGTTTTTCTTTTCATTGTTAAAACCGTGCTCATCTTCCTCTAGTCCATCTTCCCTTAATATATATTCAGCATGTACCGTATATACTTGAGTATAAGCCGAATTTTTCAGCCCACTTTTTGGGCTGAAAAATTCCACTTCGGCTTATACTCCAGTCAACAAAAAAAACTTACCGAGGACTTGTGCGCGGCCGAGGCTTTGGTGCTTCCGGGATCGCCCGCACCTCTCCCAAGCCACCGCCGTCCGAGACCTGCCGAAGTTTGGGGAGGTTTGGGGAGGTGCGCGCGCACCTCCCCAAACTCCGCGCCTTGCCTGCCTGCTTCTTTCCGCAGCGGAAAGAAGCAGGCAGGCAGGGCGCGGAGGAACGGAGACTTGCCGACGTTTGGGGAGGTTTGGGCGCCTCCCCAAACCTCGGCAGGTCTCCGTTCCTCCGCGCAGACCTGCCGACGTTTGGGGAGGTTTGGGCGCCTCCCCAAACCTCCCCAAACGTCGGCAGGTCTCCGTTCCTCCTGCCGACCTTTGGGGAGGTTTGGGCGCCTCCCCAAACCTCCCCAAACCTCGGCAGGTCTCCGTTCCTCCTGCCGACCTTTGGGGAGGTTTGGGCGCCTCCCCAAACCTCGGCAGGTCTCCGTTCCTCCTGCCGACCTTTGGGGAGGTTTGGGCGCCTCCCCAAACCTCGGCAGGTCTCCGTTCCTCCTGCCGACCTTTGGGGAGGTTTGGGCGCCTCCCCAAACCTCGGCAGGTCTCCGTTCCTCCTGCCGACCTTTGGGGAGGTTTGGGCGCCTCCCCAAACCTCCCCAGGTCTCCGTTCCTCCTGCCGACCTTTGGGGAGGTTTGGGCGCCTCCCCAAACCTCGGCAGGTCTCCGTTCCTCCTGCCGACCTTTGGGGAGGTTTGGGCGCCTCCCCAAACCTCGGCAGGTCTCCGTTCCTGTTTGGGGAGGTTTGGGCGCCTCCCCAAACCTCCCCAAACCTCGGCAGGTCTCCGTTCCTCCGCGCAGACCTGCCGACCTTTGGGGAGGTTTGGGCGCCTCCCCAAACGTCCCCAAACCTCGGCAGGTCTCCGTTCCTGTTTGGGGAGGTTTGGGCGCCTCCCCAAACCTCCCCAAACCTCGGCAGGTCTCCGTTCCTCCGCGCAGACCTGCCGACCTTTGGGGAGGTTTGGGCGCCTCCCCAAACGTCCCCAAACCTCGGCAGGTCTCCGTTCCTGTTTGGGGAGGTTTGGGCGCCTCCCCAAACCTCCCCAAACCTCGGCAGGTCTCCGTTCCTCCGCGCAGACCTGCCGACCTTTGGGGAGGTTTGGGCGCCTCCCCAAACGTCCCCAAACCTCGGCAGGTCTCCGTTCCTGTTTGGGGAGGTTTGGGCGCCTCCCCAAACGTCCCCAAACCTCGGCAGGTCTCCGTTCCTCCGCGCAGACCTGCCGACCTTTGGGGAGGTTTGGGCGCCTCCCCAAACCTCCCCAAACCTCGGCAGGTCTCCGTTCTTCCTGCCGACCTTTGGGGAGGTTTGGGCGCCTCCCCAAACCTCCCCAAACGTCGGCAGGTCTGCGCGGAGGAACGGAGACCTGCCGAGGTTTGGGGAGGTTTGGGGAGGCGCCCAAACCTCCCCAAACAGGAACGGAGACCTGCCGAGGTTTGGGGAGGTTTGGGGAGGCGCCCAAACCTCCCCAAAGGTCGGCAGGTCTGCGCGGAGGAACGGAGACCTGCCGAGGTTTGGGGACGTTTGGGGAGGCGCCCAAACCTCCCCAAACAGGAACGGAGACCTGCCGAGGTTTGGGGACGTTTGGGGAGGCGCCCAAACCTCCCCAAAGGTCGGCAGGTCTGCGCGGAGGAACGGAGACCTGCCGAGGTTTGGGGAGGTTTGGGGAGGCGCCCAAACCTCCCCAAACAGGAACGGAGACCTGCCGAGGTTTGGGGAGGTTTGGGGAGGCGCCCAAACCTCCCCAAAGGTCGGCAGGTCTGCGCGGAGGAACGGAGACCTGCCGAGGTTTGGGGAGGTTTGGGGAGGCGCCCAAACCTCCCCAAACAGGAACGGAGACCTGCCGAGGTTTGGGGACGTTTGGGGAGGCGCCCAAACCTCCCCAAAGGTCGGCAGGTCTGCGCGGAGGAACGGAGACCTGCCGAGGTTTGGGGAGGTTTGGGGAGGCGCCCAAACCTCCCCAAACAGGAACGGAGACCTGCCGAGGTTTGGGGACGTTTGGGGAGGCGCCCAAACCTCCCCAAAGGTCGGCAGGTCTGCGCGGAGGAACGGAGACCTGCCGAGGTTTGGGGAGGTTTGGGGAGGCGCCCAAACCTCCCCAAACAGGAACGGAGACCTGGGGAGGTTTGGGGAGGCGCCCAAACCTCCCCAAACGTCGGCAGGTCTGCGCGGAGGAACGGAGACCTGCCGAGGTTTGGGGAGGTTTGGGGAGGCGCCCAAACCTCCCCAAACAGGAACGGAGACCTGCCGAGGTTTGGGGACGTTTGGGGAGGCGCCCAAACCTCCCCAAAGGTCGGCAGGTCTGCGCGGAGGAACGGAGACCTGCCGAGGTTTGGGGAGGCGCCCAAACCTCCCCAAAGGTCGGCAGGAGGAACGGAGACTTGCCGAGGTTTGGGGAGGTTTGGGGAGGCGCCCAAACCTCCCCAAAGGTCGGCAGGAGGAACGGAGACCTGCCGAGGTTTGGGGAGGTTTGGGGAGGCGCCCAAACCTCCCCAAAGGTCGGCAGGAGGAACGGAGACCTGCCGAGGTTTGGGGAGGTTTGGGGAGGCGCCCAAACCTCCCCAAAGGTCGGCAGGAGGAACGGAGACCTGCCGACGAGCCGCGGCCACACAGGGTATTCCTGTGTATTCAGGCTTGCAGAACGGCGGATCGGCTTATACTCGAGTCAATAACTTTTTCCAGTTTTGGGGGGTGAAATTGGGGGTCTCGGCTTATACTCGAGTCGGCTTATACTCAAGTATATACGGTAAGTTGAATAAATAAGGAAGTGTATACAGCCTCGTCATATTCTTTTGCCATCCTAGAGCTAATCTGTTTTATCTTTTTTTTCCATATTGTGCCTTCTGCATGTCTATTCTTTCCACCTGGCCCGTAACTGAGTATATTGGAACCAGTTTTGAACAACCTTCTCTTCTCGCAAGAGACTATATGATTTCAAACACCATACATTTCTTTCCAAACTTAGGATCTCCTTGTACGTAGTCACATCATGTTTGAAACCAGCATGTATATTTTCTATTGCATGTTTTGGAATTGCCCACAGTGGTATCTTGCAATCTAGCTTATGTCTGTACTTCTTCCAAACTCTCAGCAATGCCTGTCTTAAAATATGCACTCTAAACACATTGTCTACCTTCTTGTCATACAACAAATATGCATGCCAGCCAAACAACAAATCATGGCCCTCAAGATTTAATAATCTCTTCTGTGTCAAATTAATCCAATCACTTATTCCTACTAATGCAGCAGCTTCATAATATAGTTTAAGATTGGGCATTTTAAGCCCACCTCTCTCACGAGTATCCTGCATAATCTTAAGTTTAACTCGTGGCTTTTTCACTGCCCACACAAATTTATTGATACCTCGCTGCCACTCCTCCAAATTAGAATCTTTCTTAAGAATCGGTATCATTTGAAATAGAAATAAAAATTTAGGCAGGACATTCATTTTCACTGCTGCAATCCGTCCCAACAAAGACAATTGCAATTTTTCCCAATTCTCCAATTCTTTTTGAATTTTCCCCCATAGCTTTTCATAATTATTTTTATATAACTTTGTATTAGAGGGCGACAAAAACACCCCCAAATATTTAACCCTTTTAACAATCTCAAATCCAGTTAGTCCTTCTAAAAGAGCCTTTTGCGAAACTGTCATATTTCTGACCAAAATTTTGGTTTTCTGTGTATTAACTTTAAATCCAGAAACCTTCCCATATTGTGTTATTATCTCCATCAGGTCCACAACAGAGTTCTCTGGCTGGGTCACTGTAACAACCAGATCATCTGCGAATGCTCTCAATCTATAATCCTGATCTCTAATTTGTATCCCCTTAATTTTTTCCGAATTCCATATTTTAACCAATAATATCTCTAATGTTAACACAAATAACAAGGGCGATAACGGACAGCCTTGCCTTGTGCCCTTCTCAATATTACATGCTTCTGTCAAGCTATTATTAACTATAATTCGGGCAGTTTGTTTTTGATATAATGCCCTAATTGGTTGCAAAAAATTTTCCCCAAAATCCATTTTGTCTAAAACTTTTAACAAAAATTGCCAATTCAATTGATCAAAAGCTTTTTCAGCATCTAAGAAAATTAGCGCCGCAGAGATCTGGTTGTTCCTTTCCAAAAACTCTAACACATCAACTATATGCCTCACATTATTTTTCATTTGCCTACCACTAATAAACCCCGTTTGGTCCCCATGAATCACCTGTTGCAGAACCCTCATCAATCTATTAGCCAAAACCTTAGCAAATATCTTGTAATCTGTATTTAAAAGCGATATCGGTCTATAATTTTTAACTTGAGTAGCATCTTGGTCTTCCTTCGGAATCAAGGAAATAAAAGCTGTTCTCCAAGACGGTGGCACCTTTCCCCCCCTCTGGATTGTCTGGAACAGTTCCTTTAACGGTTTTATCATCTCTATTTGTAGATTTTTGTAATAGGCCGCAGTCAAACCATCCGTACCTGGTGCTTTATCCACCTTCAATTCCTTAATTGCTGTAACAATTTCCTCTTCTGTAATCAATTGATTAATCCCTTCTTTTTGTTCTTGCGTAAGAACCGGAATGCTAGCATTTTCCAAATATATATCAATGTCTTTTTCATTAATTTTCTCCTTAGCATATAATTTAGAATAAAAATCCACAAAAGCGTCCTTAATAAGGTCCTGTTGAAACACAACCCTTCCTTTATGCTCAATCTTGTCTATATTAGAAGCCCTTTGTTTTTTCCTCAATCTATAAGCTAACCATCTTCCTGGTTTATTAGCGTTGCAAAAAGTATTATGCCTGGCAAACCGCAAATTGGTTGCCACTTGGTCAGCCATTAATTTATCAAATTGTCCTCTTAACAATTTAATAGCCTCCTTAGTTTTCACATCCTTTGAGTTCAAAATCAAAGCCTTTTCTTTTTCCTTTATTTCATTCTCCAGTTCTTTCCTCCTAGCTTCCACAGCACGTCTATGTTTATTATTCATATATATCAACACCCCTCTCATGTAGGCCTTGCTAGCATCCCACACCATATCCATAGAGGTACCTTTGTTCATATTAGTTTCAAAAAAATCCTTCATCCGCTGTTTACATTCTTCCACATTTCTCTGATTTCTAAACAAATTCTCATTTACGCGCCACGAGCGCCTGTCTCTTTTCTCCTTATCAATCTCTAACCAAACTGGACTATGATCAGAGATAGTTCTTGCACAAATCTTCACCTTTTTAGTCCTCAAAAAAAAGTCATTAGTCACCAAAATAAAATCAATCCTCGAAAAAGATTGATGTCTATCAGAATAAAAAGTATAATCCTTTTCCTGCAAGTGTCTCTCACGCCAAATATCTCGCAGTTCCAAGTCATCCTTCATTTCAAAAAAAGATTTAGGCAGTCTAGCATGACTTGGAATGCGCTTAAAAGCTCCAGCCTTATCCATCTGTACATCCAAAACACCATTCCAGTCCCCCATAAAAATAAAAGATTTATAATCCAACTGGGTAAGCTTTGTATGAAGTAAACTAAAAAAGTCAGCCTGTTGTTGTTGTTGATTAGGGGCGTACAGTCCAACTAAAAGCGTCTTTTTGCCTTCTAGCAACAAGTCTATCAGTACATATCTTCCATGCTTGTCTGCTTCAATTAAGTCCGCTGTTATGGCACTTTTAATATAAACAACCACTCCATTTTTCTTATTCATTGCAGAGGCAACAAAGTGCGTACCCAGTCTTGAGTTCAATAAAAGCTTTTGGTCCGTAGCCCTAATATGCGTTTCTTGCAAACATATAACATCTATCTTGAATTGTTTTAAATATTGAAAAACTTTCTTTCTCTTCTGTGGTGAATTTAGTCCATTAACGTTCCAAGTCAAAAATTTAGTTGCCATGCATATCCTCCCAAAGCTCTTGAAGCACTGCTTTGATAGGACTATCTTTAGGCCGTGCTCCTCCCACTGCTTGGCTATGAGTACGTTGTGAAGATTCCGAAGACTTTTGCTGGTCTTGTTCTTTTATTTTCTTTGCTCGTTTTAAAGCAGCACGCGTTACCCTTTGCTCTCTAGGATCATCCAAAGAAGCTATAGCTTGATCTCCTCCAGCACCGTTTTCCTCTACTTCAACCTCTTGATGTTCTCCCTCTCCAGATCCCTTTGCAGCTTCCAAAAGTGTTAATGAGGTTGCTTTTAAAACGTTATTATAGAAATCACGCGCTTGCTTCACAGTAATCAGCCGGTACCTTTTGCCTTCATACATCACCATCAGCCCATCTGGAATCTCCCATCTGAACCTTATATCTCGTTGCTTAAGCTCTTGCACAAGAAATGTGAAGTCTTTCCTTTTCCTTAAAATCTTTGGAGGAATTTCTTTTAAAACCAAGACTTCTTGATCAGCAATCACAACTTTAGCATCATAGGCAGCTTGTATAACTTCATCTCTAATTTCTCTTTTTGCAAAGTAGACCACCACATCTCTAGGCAGCTTTCTCTGTCTAGCAATCCATGAATTCACACGGAACACTTTATCCATAGCTCCTCTTATTTCAGATGCTGGCTGATTCAATACCACTTCGAGAGCCTCAGAAATCAGCTGCTTTAAATCTTCCTTAATATTCTCTTTTAAGCCTCTGATTCTAACAGCAAACTGCATCTGGTAATATTGAGCAAGACTTAATTCCCTTTCCATTTTATCTCTTAAATCTTCATTCTCCCGTACTTTTGCTTCTAGTATAGCATTCTTTTGAGTCAAATCATCCACTTTTTCATCCAAATCATCCACACATTCCGCCACTTTATGCACTGAAGACAAAATGTCTACCTTCATCACGCTGAGCTTCTGTTCCATCCTCTCTTCTATTCTCTCCTCCAGTTTCTCCAATTTCTCCTCCATCTGTGCAAATTTATCACCCATTGATTGATTAATTGATTCCAAGAGTTTATCCAAAGCATCTCGTAAGTCCTTCGGTGTCAATACATCAGGAGGATGCAACGCCTGTAATGATGATTGTTGTACCGGAGAAGATCCACCACTCCGAAGAGTTTTAGGGGGAGGTTTAGCCGCCATCTTTTACTTTCAATTGTGACGCACTTTCACTTAGTTTAAAAAGTCCAGCAAGCTCGAGAGTAAAATAAAATAATCCTCTTCACCTTTCCCTCTTGTACCGCTCTGCCTGCTCCTTTTAATCCATAGTCCTTCCTTCAGGCAGGGGTGGTCGCAGACGCCTGGCTCTGCTCCAAGAAATCCGGAGCAGAGACGCCGGCCAGCTGGGAGCAACCCAGGCTTCGGGGGAGTTCAATCCTTCAGCCGCCCAAGCTCCAAGCTCAGACGGCCCCGGAGAACTCTACCCCTACCTGGGGCCTCACCCCCTCCTCTTCTCCCGAGGAGGGGGCTTCAATTTCGCCCGAACAGCTGATCGGCGCTGTTTCGGGCGAAAAAAACACTCAGCTGAGCCGCGGGCAGCCCTGTAAGAGAATCTGTAAGAGAAACCCAATGGGTGCTAGCCAGCAATTTTGTCAGTGATGGAGTTGGTGTCCATATCAAAATGTAATAATAATAATAATAACAACAGCAATAATAGCAGTAGCAGTAATAACACACAAAAGAACATAAAACCCAGCGAAATAGTGAGAGAGTCATTCCTGAATACAGATTTGTCCTGAATACAGCACAAGAAAGGATGAGATGGGAGAGAGGTTGCATAAGATAGCATTGGAAGATCAGATTCCTATGATAAAATATTACAGTTGATCCTGAGAGAATGCAAGAAATTAAGAATGCATGCTTAAAGTTAAAGTTAAAGTGCGATAGAATTTAATATCTTATTGTTGTTTGCATATTTTAGATTGTTTGTTTGTATTTTTATACCCTGTATTTAGCTCTGGGAAGTCGGGGAGGGGGGAGGGGAGGGGAGAGTTGGGGAGGTTTGGGGAGAGGGGAGGGGGAGGGGAGGGGTTTTGTATTCAAAAATGTACTGTAAAACTTCAATAAAAAAAAGAATGCATGCAGAGGAGAAGTTATTGTAACAATAGGAGATGTCAGTTATCTCTGCATAGATTGGGTGCATTCATGGCATGGATCATGACAAAGAAACCAGACTGTTAAACACTTGTAAGTGTTTGTGCCTTAGAATAGTCTTGGAATCAATTAGAGGGGAAGCAACTCTACACTTAATTCTAAGTGGTGTCCATGATCTGCCATGAGATGCAGCTGCTGTAGAACCAGTTGGAAACAGTGATTCTAATGCTCTTACACATAGCAACCACACAAATGAAAAACTGCTAGTAAGATCCAACACTTTCACTGATGATGTAGCAAGAGAAACATTTCAGAAATGAGACAACTGGTGGGGGAAAAAAGGCACCAAAAAGAAAAGTGAAAGGACTCGTATCACTTCATAGTGCCTGAAGGTTAATTAAAACCATAGTAACTAATTCTCTGCTCGACCATATTCTGCATTAGAAGAACAGATCAACCAAATGGAGGAAAAAGGCAACACGGTTTCCTAGTAGTATCTGGGAAGCCATAACAGTTAAGAAATCATCCTTCCAGAAAAGGGAAAAAAAGGAGCCCAAACACTGATCAACACCCCCCCCAAATGTAAATGATGATAAAGACCAGGGCTTTTTTTGTCATAGAACGCTCAGAACGGAGTTCTGGCACCTTTTTTGGATGGAACCTTGCATGGTTAGCAAGGCGGGTTATATGACATGTGTGAGTTCCGGCACCTTTTTCTTTTACAAAAAAAGCACTGATAAAGACTACAAAAATAATATTTGAAGAGCATATGGCAAAAACTATTAAAGGATACAAGAATAATTTCTTTACATATATTTAAAACAGAAAATGAGCAACAGAACAGCTGGGCTGCTGGAGGACAAAGAAGTGAAATGGATGTTTGAGGAGGTTATGAAGATTGCAGAGAACCTCAATGAGTTCTTGGTCTCTACTGCAGAGGATATAGAATAGGTACTTGGCTTCCTGTTCTCAGGGAGGAAAAAGAAACAGCAAATTGATGTAACAAGACAAGCTATTTCATGACACCTCGACCAAATGCACTTTAACCAATTACCAGTTTCTGATGACATCTGCTTTTAAACTGAAATTGCTGATCTCTTTATAAAAATATAAAAATATCTTACTCAAATTAATTGCAGTGACATATAATTGGAAGCTAGAAAGAAATCCAGAGGAATTCTGGGAAATTCCCTTTCTATGTGTTTGAGACAGGTTGATAGAAAGGCATATTGTAGAAGTGCAGCTTCATTGCTAGTTAAGTAGCGCAATTACATATGGGTGTTTGATGTTTAATAATGACAATGCGCAAAATAAAGTTAAACTCTATAATAAAGTTGCATTTTTTTTTCACAAAATGAACGAACAGTCATAACTGTTTGAAAATAGAACTAAAATCAATTGCTGGTTTCAGTTTGAAATGCGAAAATAAGTGAAAAAGGTGAGGTGAATTTTAAAATATATTTTGATTTTGTTTCAGTTCAGCATATGATACCAAAACAAGGCAGAAGGTGGCAGTCAAAAAGCTTTCAAGACCTTTCCAGTCCCTCATTCATGCTAGAAGGACTTATCGGGAGCTTAGATTACTCAAGCACATGAAACATGAAAATGTGAGTGGAAAAACCATGTTATGTAAACCTCCAATAGAAATGGCAATTTGTCTTCTGTTCGGTTTTACTGAAGCAGTAATCAGAAAATCCCTCATTCATACATAGAAGGATAATTTAGCAAGAGCACTTGAACGCTTGTTACATTCTTGTGTATCCTTAGCTAACCTTACATCCAAGTGAAGATCAGGTTTGTGGTTCTAATAGAAGCAGGCTTTAGCAGGTCTGAGCAATTTGGTTCAAGTAATCTTTTTGTGTTCATTTTAAGAGGACTGGAATATTGGTAAATGAAGAGTACTGAAGAATAAGGATGTACTTCATTTTGTTTTCAGTCTTTTTCCCCCAAGACTGTGGCTTTTGTTAGGCATATGGTGTTAGCCTACAATGTTGGGTTGAAAATATATTAACCATGATGCTATGTCTTTAAGATGTTAATTGGCCAATGGGTGTGTAAGTGTTCTCATGGCCATAAGAGGAAGCTAGGAACGTAGCTTCTTTCTCTCTCTGAATTCACTGCTCTCTACTATTACTGTTTTTGCTCTGTTATATTGACCTCTGGACCGGTAAGAAGACTTTGTATTTTGGATTGCTACTTGGACTGTTTATTTTTGACTGTGCATTTTTGTTCTTACACCACCTTAAAGTAAACTACTTTTTGCTTTTACAACTCGGTGTACTCTTGTGTAACTCTTACTGCTCTCAGTACCCTTCCTTGTCTGTGCAACTCTTTGATAGCCACAAGGAGACCTCTGCACAACAAATTCCTTAACAGCTTTAATTAATCAGGCAGTTTACAGTCCTAGCATTAAAGATATTTTTTAAAATTATTCCTGCAAAATAAATGCAGTGTTTTGATGAAGGCTGAATTTTGAGATGCAAATGCAAAAAAAAAACACCATTCACCAACAATGTAGAACTTTTTTTTACATGATTAGAATCAACCGCTAACCATTCAGATTGTACCACAAAAAAAATTAGTTCATTTATAACATAAGATCAAATAGCCTAATTGATATACAGGAATTCACTTAAAAGGTTTTATTTCATTAAGGTTTTTTTCTTGCTTAAAAAAGGGCTGAGTTTGTTTTGCAATAATTATGGAGTACAGAGCTAGTTAGCAATAACAACAATAGAGGTGGAAGGGACCTTTGAGGTCTTCTATCTAGTCCAACCCCCTGCTCAGGCAGGAAACCCTAGTTCAGTTATAACAGCCTTGATCATTTAAAAAAGGGGGTTTCTCATATATTCCTTTCTTTCTTTTGGTCCTTTCACACCTCTTTTTTCGGTAGACCATATTAAATTTGCGTGTTCCATCCAATCTTGAAAAACCAGGATGGTGCATACATATTTCATTTCATTTCATTTCATTTCATTTATTATATTTGTATACCGCCCTTCTCCCGAAGGACTCAGGGCGGTGAACAGGGCACATATAAAAATACAGAATACAAAAATTAAAAAAGAATTAAATAAGAGCCCGAGCTAAAAACAGTAGAATAATATAAAAATCCACAATAAAAACCCCAGCACATCCCCCATCAGGCCAGGCCGGCTTGTTAAATAGGTAGGTCTTCAGACCGCGTCGGAAGGAGCGAAGGTCAGGTGCCATCCAGAGCTCAACCGGCAGCTGATTCCATAAAGGCCCTCCCCCTGGGGGCCACCAGCCGACATTCTCTGACCGGTGGCACCCTGAGGGGGCCCTCTCTGTGGGAACGCACAGGGTGGAGGGAAGTTGACGCCGGCAGCAGGTGATCCCCAAGGTACTCCGGACCCATGCCATGTAGGGCCTTGAAAACCATTACCAAAACCTTAATGTCACTGCAAATTAGAGTGACAAATCAGAATAAATGTTAATTTGGGCATAGATTGTGATGTAGAAACAGAGTGCCAAATTTTTTTTATAGCATGACTCATCCCCAAATCAACATGCATACATGTTTACAGTGAAAGTATCCACAATGCTGGTTGTATAGAAACAAGTGGCAATATCAGTATCTGTATCCTGCCCTATAAATCTTTATTTTCATGTTTTACTCTAATGTTAAATGCTTTTTTTAAAAAATAAATGAAAGATGGAGGCTTATTTGAAGCATGGTAGGAGGTATGTAGGCATAGTAATGAATAGGCAGATATTTCTTAAAAACCTGTTCCTGACTTGGGAACAATCTAAATCTGAGCTATGAAAGAAGAAGAAAAAATCAGTCCTAATCAACCTGCAAGTACAGTTGCACTCTTAGCAATTAGAATTCAGCAGTTATATACAACTGATATTGTTGACTAAAGTATGCCAGACCTCTGTTTCTAGTCTCAGTTGTCTTTGTCTAGAAATCTTCAAAATCAGTGTGTAAAATCCTGTAGTACCCTATGCGTTTCAGTAGGTAAAATAAAAATTCTTTTTTTGTTTCAGGTTATAGGATTACTAGATGTTTTTACACCTGCAGCATCAATAGAAAATTTTAACGAAGTGTAAGTAAAGTTTGAAATGAAATGGATAATTGGCAAGTTACTGGGATATGTAGCATTGGCGTTAGATAGCCAAAATCAAATGTTTGTAAGTAGAATTAATTTCAGTGATATAATGAAATATGTGGTTAACTTTTTCTATTGCATCCCGTCAAATCTCATAATAATGTTTAATTGTGATGGAGGTACAACTATCGGGATACAGTTTTTGGATATGAAGAACCTTAAAAGGGATTTTGGCTTGCTACTGGAAGTAGGATGTTATAAGATGAATCATCTTTTTGTTTAATCTTCTTTTGTAAGGGCAGTAATTTTAAATGTTTTTAAAGAAATGTTAAATGGATTAAGATGCTTAAGAAAACAGCTCACTTAGAGCAAGGGTCCCCAACCTCCGTCCGCTGACCGTATTGGGCCACAGGCACTTAGGAACCGGGCCACACAGCTGGAGGTGCGCTGAAAGCGCGTCTTCCACCTTGTTCTGTTCCAGCCTTTAACCGGCCCTGCAGAAATGTCAGGGACAACCCCTTTGTTATATTCAATAGGCTGGAATTAAGCCAACCAAATTTATTTGCAAAAACTGAACGAAACAGTTCAAAACAGAGTAAAACAAATACAGACCGAGACTATATCAGAAGCTCTTCAAACGGTTGCCTTCAGCAACCAGCACCTCCCACACATTCCCCTTTTAAACAACAGTCTCAGGGCATGGCTTCTCTTTGCCTCCTCCCGAGGTGCCTCATTGCTTTTCTTTGTTCACTTCTGCTTGTCTGCCTCCTGCTTCAAGCATCCTTGAACAAAGCCAGCTGTGGATCGTCTTTGTGTAATCTTTCAGGCTCACACAGCTGGGTCTGAGGAGGAACAAGATGGGAGGGGCTGGCTGAGAGCTCTGCGATGCATCTGCAACCAAAGGCTCTCCAAACCCCTCCTCCTCCTCAGAATTGTCTGATTCAGCTGCCGAAACCACAGGCTGACACTGAATCACAACACACCTCCAGGAATGCAGCAAATCTGCAGGGGTCTGGGCCAGGCGGGAGGGGGCAGGGCAGAAGCTGTCTTGCTCAGTGCAAGGTCCTCTGATGGCTGCGCTTGCAACTTGTTTGCAACATCTGACCTCCGCATCCTTCCTCCTCTCCCTCCTGCTGCTTCTTCTGCCATCTCTTCTTCTGCCTCCTCCTCCTCCTCTTCCTGGTCCTGCTCCCTCTTCCTCCTGCCACTTCTTTTTCCTCCTCTTCTTCCTGCCACTTCTTTTTCCTCCTCCTCTTCTTCCTCACTTTCCTCCTCTTCCCCTCCTGACACCCCAGTTGGGCTCACACTCCCTTTGTGCAGCTCTCCCGAGTTTGCACGACACATGCGCGCCAGCCCAGCTTGCAACCAGTGGGTCCCCCAAAACCTCGTTGGAGGGGGACCCGCCCAAGGTATCTGTGTGTGAGGGTTTTCTTTCTCAGGGTGCAAATAGGGGCAAGGAGACGTTACCTTTCACCTGAAGCACTGTATCTCTCCAAGGGATTCTCTCTCTTGTCTGCACCTTTTCCAAGACTGCTGGGCTCCATTGCACTTCAGCTGGAGATTTTTGCCTTTATTTTTGTGCTCCAGGTGCCTTGTGTTTTGGCAACATCCTGCCTTCTTTTCGAGGTTTAATTTTGTGTATTTGTGTGTGTGTGTGTGTTCCTGCTTTCTCCATGCAACTTTCCAGATTTGCAAACCAAACACTCCTACTCGGCTTGCAATGCGAGAGAAGAGGGGAGAAGCTACATTTCCTCTTAAACACTGTGTCTGCAATGGAATCCCTCTCTCATATGCACCTTTTCCAAGACCGCTGGGCGCTTGCACAGTGCCGAGTTGATTCTCTTCCTCTCCCACCAACCCACCCCTCTCTCTCTTTCTCAGCACTTCCTCAGCATGCTAGGTCTTTGATTTGTTTTGCTGGAAAGCTGAGTTTAAGATTGTCTCTTTTCCTTCCCGCTTTCTTAGAAGCAAAAAATCACTAATACAATGCAATACAATAATAGAAATAAAGTGCTTTCTTTCTTTCTTTACTTATTTACTTATTTATTCATATATATATACCACTTTAAACCACTCCAAACCACACAATAAGCAAACTGACACCCACTATAAAAACATGGCACCACCACAAACACGAAGCCGAACAAAAGCAGCACAACTCACCAGCTCAGGTCTAAGGCTGGCAGCTGAGACCAGCCCATCCACTCAAAACACCCCCCCAACCAATCAGAACACACACCCCATTCAAAACACACTTCCACCCAATCAGAGCACACCTCCACCCACAGAACACACCCCCTCTGGCAGTTTAAAAAAGAGGAACAAACAGTCACTACCACATGCTTCTCCCAGAAGAAGGAAGCTGAAGCCACCAGCCTGAGGATGACGGATGGGATTTCGTCGAAACGTTGCTTTTACATATATATGTTCCTCAGTGGAAGAAATATCATCACGGCAATCAACACCTGGGCAATTCCAGTTATTAGATACACAGTTGGAATAGTGGATTGGACTCAAGCAGAACTAAAAGCAATGGATAGGAAAACCAGAAAAATAATGAAATGAATCAAGCCCTTCACCCATGCAGTGACATTAATAGACTCTACCTATCAAGGCAGATAGGTGGGCGTAGAATGTTATAAGTACTGTACATCAGATGGTTGAAGAAGAACAAATGGCTTTTGAAGAATATCTGAAGGACAATAAGGAAGATGCACTGGAGTTGGTATATCATAAAGGCTTACTGACTATTGGAGAGACCAAACTGGCCTACAAAAATGACCAAATGAAGAAAAGAATGGAGGCATGGGAAGACAAAGCACTATATGGCCAGTACATTAAAAAAAATAGCAGTCAAAGCAGGTAATAAGAAGAAAGAGACCGAGGGATTAATTCCCACCAGTTCTTGCTTGCAAGCAAATGATATTACTTGCAGGTCTTCCAATGCACCATTGCTGCTACTTTGTCATGCCACTGCTTGTAGTCAGTCTGTGCAATCTTCTTGCAGCAGCTTACCAGATGGTCCACTGTTTCTTCAGCTTCTTTGCATAGGCAGCACTTACTATTGTTTTCTTTTCAGTTCTGACTTTGTATGCATATGTCCTAAACCTGTAGACCTACAGCAGTACAAACTGCAAAGTGTAAATTGTATAGTTTAAGCGGTGCTGTAGCTGAGCTGGTAGAACATACAGTTGGCAGCTTAAGGAGAATTTGTCCTAACTCATTTGTGTGATGATGAAGTTGGATCCATGCAGTTGCCATTTGTGGAAGACCCTTAAGTATGAATTGCGAAACTCCATGGAAATATCAATCATCTGTTCAATTGAGTATGTCCATTGATGGGACATACTTAACACAAGCAGTAAATTACTTCCAGTAGTATATTTTATAATGGTTTTCTTTTCTGAGCCAAGTTGGGATGTGTCTTGAAAGAGTAATTGGGAATCCATTGCCTGGTAATTTATATAACCAGAGTATTGATTAGTGGTCCCTTACCTGGATTGATAAATAAATAAATAATATCTTGACATTTTATTCTCTTAGATTAGCAGTCCACAAACGTTTTGGCACCAGGGACCGGTTACATGGACAATTTTTCCACAGACCAGGGGAGGGTTTGGTTCTGCTCCCTCAACTGCTGCTCATCTCCAGCTGTGTGGCCCAGTTTCTAACAGGGCACAGATCAGTACTGGTCTGTGGCCTGGTGTTGGGGACCCCTGTCCAATGACCTAACATTTATTTTCCAATATTTCCCTGTATGAGCAGTGAGAAATGTATGGCTATCCAGATACATATTTCTGGAATCTAATTCCCATCACATCTGATGACTATTTTAAATACTAGGTTAGAGAAGAACTGGAGTCCTAGATAATCTTTGCTTTGAGATAACCTTTTCTCTCTGAAGCAGTTTCTTAGAGGGTGAGGGAGGTTACACTATCCCTTGCCTTTGCCCTTCTCTTGTATACTATTGGCTTAAACGTCCACCAAAATCTGTGTACTGGAGCCAGAAATTTCCTTCTAACAGGAGAAAATCTTCTTTGCATCAGACGTGAACCATTGAATCTGATTTCACAGTTGTGTTTAATTGCCCCTAATTTCCCTCTATCAATTAAGATTTCAGATTTGGCCATTAATCAGGCCTAGTTGTATCAAATGCTTGTAGGATCCATAGCCTGGAAATTTAAATTGTACTAGTGTATCTATATGTATGTATGTATGTGTGTATGTGTATGTATGTATGTATATGTGTGTGTGTGTGTGTGTGTGTGTATATATATATATACAGTATATATATATATAGTTTTCAAAGCAACTCTAAAAGCAATTATATATATGTATGTATGTATATGTGTGTGTGTATATATATAGTTTTCAAAGCAACTCTAAAAGCAATTATGTGTGTGTGTGTGTGTGTGTGTGTGTGTGTGTGTATAGTTTTCAAAGCAACTCTAAAAGCAATTATGGTTGAAAAATGATTGAATCTATAAAACCATTAGAGCTGTAATTAAAAAGAAAAGCTATTAAGACTCTGAACTCACTGAGGATTACTTTGCAGTGAACAAGAAATTGTACTATAAATGTGTTCATAATCTTGGTTTTGATTTGCAGGTATCTTGTCACCAATTTAATGGGTGCTGACTTGAACAACATAGTAAAATGTCAAAAATTGACAGATGACCATATACAGTTTCTTATATATCAGTTACTTCGAGGACTGAAGGTAAAGCCACGGGGACATTTCATTTAATTATTTATTTAACAGTATTTGTAGTCCACTGCAATCCAGTAGGACTTTGGGCAGTCCATCACACCATACATTCAAAGCAAAAGGAAGACAAAGTTCATATACAAATAGTAACAATCATCATTCAGAATCTTAAGAACGAAGGCAAATATGCATGCCCCGGGATAATGCTGCAGAATCCAACCTGGGTCGGTCACCCGGACTTCTGGAGAGAAGTTCCTTGAAGATGGGTTCCAGCATGAGTTGAAAGCTCAGAAGACAAAACCTCTGGTACCAGCAAGTATTTGGTCTTCAGTTTAGGGTGTGTGTATGTGTGTGTGTGTATACATGTCCCAGGATAGTGCTGCAATTAGATCCAATCAAATTTTTGAAGATGTCTATAGAGTAGTAGGAGTCATCTGCCCCTCGGTGGGAGAATGTTTCATAAAACTGAAATTCCAGTAAAACTGGAACTTTTTTCTTCTTCTTTTTCTTCTTTTTCTTTGTGCTCTTCTTAGGGTTTTCAACTACAAGCAGCCTTAGACTTTACAACAATTCATTTAGTGACCGTTCAAAGTTATAATGGCAATGAAAAAAAAAAAGACTTATCGCTGTTTTTCAGAGTTATGACCATTGCAGCATCCCCATGGTCATATGAACAAAATTTCTGCACTTGGCAACTGGCACGTATTTATGATGCCTGCAGTGTCCCAGGGTTATGTGATCACTTTTTGTGACTTTCTGACAAGTCAAGTCAATGGGGAAGCCAGATTTACTTAACAACCATATTACTAACTTAACAACTTCAATGATAACAACTGTTGTAAAATGGGGCAAAATTTACTTAATTGTCTTACTTAGCATGAGAAATTTGGGGCTCAATTGGGGTCATCAATCGAAGACTAATTTTTTAAAAAAAAATTATGAAAGGAATTGGAAATACATCTTTCAACTGATAAATTTTAACTCCTCTGTGTAAGCTTGCACCCAATGAATTAATAGTCACATTTACTTACTTGAGATCTTCCTTCTAGCAAAAACTGTTGAATCAAATATTGAATGCTTTTTATATCAAGGGGTGCTGCTTATTTTATCTTTTATTCATCTATTAATTACAAAATGAAATTAATTACACAACAGTGCTTCTCCTTGCAAACCTGAGGGTTAATGATCTAATTTGGAAAGATATGGAATGCAAAGCCTGCCATTTTAACATTACTTTATCAATTAAGTAATTAAACAAACTTGCATAACTGTGCATCTACCTGAAGGAATTCCGGGGAGCAAACAGATTAAAAATACAATACTCTAAAAATAAAAAGTCCACTTAATAGTATAAACAATGCAGTTGTTGTCCCAAGAAAACTCACATTCATCTATCAACCAACCACTATGCAAGCTCCATCAATAACCTGGCCCTAGTGCCTTGGGAAAAGCCAAGTCTTCATTGCATTCCTGGAAGCCCACAGGGTCAGGACCCTTCGTGCCTCCTGTCTCACAGAGCAACTCTGTTCAGTTTCTAAATGAGATATAGATGAGAGAGAGAGAAAGGGAAGGAGGAAGAGATGATGGAGAAAGAGATTGAGATTTCCCTGTGTTCTTACCAGCATTACAATTCTGTATTTTGAGTCATGGAAAGTTGTTTCATAAGACAGGCACCGTGATGCAGAAGGTACTATTGTATCAGATTATGTATTGAGTCATATTTTGACTTGGAAATCAATAGATTTTTCCCTTTCTTTATTATATTGTTGTAAAACATACCTCATTATATTATTTTGGTAGAATGGCATTTATGCTGCACAGTATTGACTAAAGATTATTAATACTCTGATGTTTAGACAATTTAGACATCAAATCTTTCTGAATCTGATATTTGGAGGTTAGCTATAGCTATCCAGTAGAACTAAGAATCATAGAACTGAGTATTTGAAAAGAACCCAAAGTATAACCTAATGCAGCCCCTCTGCAGTAAGCAGGAAGACCAATTTCTAATATCTGAGCAAAGATATTTGTGCTTTTGCAGGACCCCAACAAACTGAGAACCAAATATGCTTTTGCTGTTCTGAAATGACTGGAAAATCCATATATATCCTCTATATCAGACATGTCAAACACAAGGCCCGGGGGCCAGATCCGGCCCGCGAAGTGGTTTCATGCGGCCCACGAAGCCATCCTGGAAACAGTGAGGGAACGGCCCCCACTGCCTTGGCCCTGGCCCAGAGACCCTCCTTCTGCCAGAGATCTGTCCCACTCCTGCCCAGGCCCCCATAGGCACCCTTGATGCGAACGATGTAGAGCTGGCCACGCCCACCCAGTAGGCCATATGCACTCTAGCCACGCCCACCCAGTAGGCCACGCCCACCCAGGCCATACCCACCCAGCCCCCTGAGGGCAACCACAATGCTGATGCGGCCCTCAATGAAATTGAGTTTGACACCCCTGCTCTATATCTATGCCCACAAATACCTACATAAACAATATCCATTCCCATGGTATTCTTGCTGATGAGTATTTTTTTTACAAGACACAGAATATGCAGCTTTATAGAGAGAGTTTTTGTGACTTTGAAGTTCCATGCACTTTGGAATAGGAATTAAAATAAGTCTATCAGCCAAGAAATGAAGAACTGTTGTGGAAAACGTTTCTTTCTCTGATTTCCAAGAAGAGATAGTTTTCTAACTGGCAATCTTTATTCTCTAGGCCCCTAGATTGGATTGCAAAGAGTAATGGAATTTGCACTTTAAAACACCATTTAAAATGTAACCACAGTCCTTGTTTGATTCATTACTATGAGTTTGTAGTATGGAAATAAATGCAGCCTAACTAAATCTTTACTTTATAAAAAAAATACGAGTCAAAGCAAATGGTTTCTGATAATCATGTTCATTCAACTGTATCTGATTTTTGATTTTGACCTTACCTGTTTTTTGTTCATGTTGCAGTATATTCATTCTGCTGGAATCATTCACCGGGTAAGTTTCAATCACTGAGAAGATGCTTTGTGTACATCTCCACTGACTAGTTTCATCATCTTACACATAGCAACCACACAACCTAAAAACCTGGCTCTTTGTGCTATCTGGCCCGGACTGAGGGGTTTTAATGATTTTAAATTGTGATTTTGACTTTTTGGGGCTATACTTAATTTTATTTTATTTTAATTTTATATTGTATTGTTTTTAAATTCTGCCCTGTAAACCGCCCTGAGTCCTTTGGGAATAGGGCAGTATATCAACTGAATAAATAAATAAATCTTAAATTTAGCCTTGTTTTAATAGTCTTCTCATTCTGATTCAGGACCTGAAACCCAGTAACTTAGCTGTAAATGAAGACTGTGAATTAAGGGTAGGATTCATGCTATTTTGATTATTGCAGTATTGTTTAGACTGTCTGTCTTTCTATCATTCGATCAGAATTTGCCACCAATCTCACTACAAGACAACTTTGGGCAGCTTACAAGATTAAAAGCAATAAAACTATACAAATATACACACTTATGTATGGTAACAATAACATTTTAAATTATGGTAAAGAGATAGGGAGGGAACAAGGGTTGAATTCATATACCGTGTGTGTGTGTGTGTGTGTGCGTGTGTGCGCGCGCGCCTGTGTTCGTACACAGTATAGTGTGGTTGCTATTGTTTTTCTGCTTCATACTGATGTAAGAGGAAAAAATAAAGTGTCTTTCAATTCATTGTCTATTATTCCCTAAGCTAAATGATATTTACAGAAAGCGTGATATTCATAGAATTATCTAATTTTAAAGTGATAGGAAGCATCTTGATTATTAAATAGGCTGCTCTGGAAGTTTTGATTCTTCATTCATAACAGTAATTGCATCTAAAGTAATTGTGCATAGCTGCACATCAGGCCATGCAGGTATAAATGAAAGAATTGATATATACAGTATCTACATTGCTTGAATTAAAGCCTAACCTTTGGAAAGGAAAATTAAACTGCTATATATTAGCAAAAAATTAGGAATCTCCTGAACAGATGACAAAATTACTACTAATTTTTTTTCTGAATTTTTATACCAAGATACAAAATTCTGTTTTAGGACATGTCACTTAATAATGTTTGTACCCCAATTTAGGTAGTAATGCACAATAATGTTTTCTCTAAAGATAAAGATAGGCATTGATAAGAATATAAGTAATTATACAATTAAATAATCAGTTTAAAATTATTCATCACTTGCATAGTGTTTCATGGAATGTGAAAACTTGGCAAAAGACAACAACAAATGCCATTTGCATTTGACCCAGAATGGAATCTCTACTCCAGAAAATGTTACAATAAATTAACCCCACTCCTACTTAGTAGCACTTATAAAAAAAATCCTCTGACCTGATCTGATAATTAAGTAGAAAATGATCCTGATAATTAAGTGAAGGAGAATATATGAAAAGCCAATTAACTTCAAATAGCTTTATTATGGATTTGGTGAAAGAGGGAGGGAAAAACCCCTGGCATCACTAGAACAGTTAACAACAATTACATCTTAGTACAGTGTTTCTCAACCTTGTCAACTTTAAGATGGGTGAGCTTTAACTCCCAGAATTCCCAGTCATCATGCTGGCTGGTCTTAGCTGTCATTTGTTCATCATTGCTACAGAGCTTTGTAGCAGTCACAGATTACAAAAGAAAGGATAGTCTGTTTTATCCTTGGGTTATATTTCATTTAAAAGTTATTGTCCTGTCCTATAAAAGTAAATTATATATTTGAATGTGGTATTGAAAGTATGCTGACCCAGTATAAAGTTTCATGCCAATATTTGCATGATTAGATATTCTGTTAATCCCTAATTTGATTGTTTGGAATAAAATCCATATATCTTTATATTGCAGTTATCCCTTCCACCCAAACTCAACATGTTTTTTTGCAGTAGAACATAACCCTCCCATCCCATGACAATACCCAATTTATGTTACTTTCCTATCCCTAGAAATCGGAACCCCTTTCCTATGTGATTAATGGGCACTGTGTCAACAATGCCTCAAGTCAGTATAACAACATGACATCAGATCCATTCAGTTGACTTACAAACAATTATGTTGGGGTCTTTATGTGGATGGGATCCCTACCTGTTGGAATGCTGAACTAAACCTACATGAGTTTAACAATATCAAAGAGCCACAGGTTCCTCCATTGCTAAGCCATGCAGTCTGGCCTTGGTGGACATCAAGGTGTTTTTTTTCAGGGATATAAATTAGCCAAGTATTTAGATTTTAGCATCAAGGTACCATCTTAAAAATCCAGCCTCTCTATGATTTTAAGTATACAGTGAATATACTGGTGTTTTGGCTGATATTTAAGATAATAGTACCATTCCACTGAAAACAATCTCAAAAATATTGTCCTCCGCTACCAACTTTATATTTGGGTCTGCGCTGGCTTTAAGAAGAGGTAGTGAGGAAATAATCATAATTAGCTGAGCCAACCCATTGCATTATGGTTCAACAGAATTACATGTTATTTTGCTTCAAACCTCCCCTTAGTTTGTTGTGCTCTATTTCAAAGTACTGTGCAGGCCAGGAGATTGCAGTATAACCTGTCATGTAATTTAAAGGCAGAAGAGCTTTGTTAACTAGTTGGACAGCTAATGCTTGTTTGTTTTTTAATTTGTCTGGATTTGAATCACCAGATGATGATGATTATAATTATATCCTCTCTCTGTACAATTCAAGGAGTGTACAAAAGCGACTACCAGTTTCCCCAACAGCAACAAGCCTATGAATTTTCTGGGTTGGGCTGAGGAAGAGTGACTGGACGAGAGTCACCCAACTGGCCTTCATACCTAAGGGAGGACTGGAACTCACAGCCTCCTGGTTTCTAATCCAGTACCTAATCACTGTACCACACTGGCCTTCTAGCTTGGTTCACTTGCCAATGCAGTTTTTCACGAGTTATGATAATCAGAGTAAAGAGCGGTGGGAAATTTAATATAACTAAAATAACAGGAAACTTTATTCATTATTCTGTAGATTTTAGACTTTGGCTTAGCCCGGCAAACTGACGATGAAATGACAGGCTATGTGGCAACCCGGTGGTACAGAGCCCCAGAAATCATGTTAAACTGGATGCATTATAATCAGACAGGTAAAGTAAATGTCCTTTCTTATTGATTTGTACTATGATATATCTATAGTAAGCTCTTGGATTGTACAGAGTCTCTTGATTTGTGCATTTATGTCTTGGCAGTTGATATTTGGTCAGTTGGATGCATCATGGCAGAGCTGCTGAAGGGGAAGGCTCTTTTTCCAGGAAATGACTGTATCCTTCCTACAACCCCAACCCAACCCACTCCCCACCCAACCCACTCATGCACACCCGTGGTAGCAGGCTGCAGATCTTGCTTTGTACTGAAAGCTTTTAAGACAATATTAGTCATTAAGCAAAATTGCTATAGCAGACATGTAGCAAATAGCTAAAGTGACTGTTTTTCACAGCTGGTAATAGCCATTAAAGGCTCAGAACATAATGTGTCCTCAAGCTGCAGTAAGCCGACTAAATTTTGTTCTTGTATGTCTCATTTAACTAATGACCAGCAAACAAGCGCAGCTTACAACAGCCAGTAGTTTGTGAGTTGATGTTGAAGGCCAAAGCTGCTGAGAAATTCATAATTTGTTTGGTAAGCATGAAAGCCAGCTGCTAACGGTAGTAGCTTTTATAGGAAGCTGCCCTTGAAGCAATTTAAGGAACTGGGCATAACAGTTTGTGATATGATGTAATAGTTTTTAAATAACAAGACCTGGTGATTTTTACACTTCCCACCCCAATTTCTAGGTTGCAGGGATTTTGTAGACTGGTGATACAAGATAATGCTGATGCAAAAGCCTGAATAGAAAATATTTTCATTCACTATGAAGGGAAAATAGGATCTTTATATAACATTGGAAAACATGGTTCCTTTCAATGGCCAACATAAGGTATTCTCTTGGTTTGTGCCATTATACCATCTCATTTTAGAAAATAAAGAGATATAATTGTTCTGTGTGAAGAATAATAGTGTTCAATTATGTTTTAAGCCACAGGTGTCAAGCTCGCCATGTTGCAACGTATCGCAACTTTTTTTTTGCATTGCCAGAGCTGGGGTGGGCGCAACCAGCCTGTGGGCCAGCAGTTTGACACCCCTGTTTTAAGCTCTTTCAAGCAAATAATAACCTGATTGAAAACTGCCCAACTTAAGATGATGAGTAATGGTGAAATGCCTTCTGGTGACTTAGGAATTTGATGTTTCTGCTTACCCCTTTAACTGGATTTCTAAGGGCTCTTTAGTGTCATCTCAGTGGGTGTTATTATAATTTCCTATATATCAATTGGGCCTTGTCTTTGCCCAATATAATTTTATTCACACCTAATCTAAACTATAATTGGCTTGTTTTTGTTGGTTAATATAATATGTGAATTACCATTGTAGCTTTATCATATGTAGGAACCATCTGTGCCTTGATCAGCAACCATGGTTTTAAAAACTTTTTATTTATGATCCAGGCCAATTTGTTGATAGAAGTGTCCATCTCTGTATATCATTTTTCTCATTCTCATTTCTGTTTCAGATAACAGAACAAAAGAACTATATGTGCATTTGGCAGTTTACAGTATATGTGCATAAAACTCCTTTGCTATCTTTCCTATCTTTCTTGTAGTTTTCTTAAACCATTACAGATATTGACCAGCTGAAACGAATAATGGAAGTAGTTGGTACACCTAGTTCTGAACTTCTCAAGAAAATATCATCAGAGCATGTAAGTATGATTTGTTCATAGCATCATAATTAATTCTTCATTTAATGTGTTACATGACTGACACTGATTTCCTGGTAATGTTTTTTTCTTCAGTTGCATGTTTTTATCAAGTTAATTTTCAAATATGAGTGATCTTATTTTTTCCCCAAAAATCCAAGCTCCAAAGAATTTGTGTTTTTAACATGACCCCATTGTGGGTTTCTGGGTATCAAACAACCAATAAAAACATTTGATTCCTAGTTAACACAATTAACCAATTGCCGAAGAAAATATTTATAGAGAAGCACCCTTAGGACAGTGCCATCCTTCAGGAAAATATAATTTCCCCAGGAAGTCTACATATTCTTTTTTTGAAATGTTCATCACATTATATGGGTCTTGTTTTTTATTATATGAATCTCTATTTACTTGAAATATATAAATTAAACTTTTATTTAAAGAAAAATGTTGGCAAAGGTTAGTTGATATATTTCTTGTGGTCATTTCCCTTTAATGTACTGTAATTTGTAGCAAAATATGGTGATTTCAAGGTTGGAAATAATGTCTCTTGGCAGACCAAAGCGTCTCACTATTTATATCCATTGTTTCACTTCAATAGAAATCTAATCTATTTGCTTGTATTATTGGCCTATATTGACTTCTAACTTGCTAGAAGATAACTGCTGAAGAGCAGACCTCTTGCCTAATATTAGGCTACACTGAACTTCTTGTGCTTTGCTTATTATCACATCTCTTTCCATCAGAATTCTGCCAAACATATCCTAACACATGCCCAAAAAATTATATAGTTTTTTGCACGCAAGAGAGAATGGCTTTTGGTCTTTCTAGTCCTGCAAAGTCTCCTTTGACCTTTATACCGAAAATAAGAACTACCCTGATTTTGGGGGGTGGGCCCTACCCCCAAAATAAGCCCTAGTTAGGACCCTGCCCACTCTGTCCCACCTCACTACCGCAGTGGGGCAGGAGTCACACAGCTGCTGCCACAATAAGGCAAGGCAGGTGGGGGAGGGGCTAGCTGCCCACATGCCCTGCACCTGCTTACTTTAGGGTCCCCCAGCCAGGCCATTCCTTGCTTGGCGACCTTCCTTTTCACTCCCCTCCCAAGCCAGACTGCCATCTACAGAGGATGGGCACGGTAGACCCAGTCCCCCTCCGCCATTTTGGAGATAGGGGACACTGACACCAGAAGGGACTGCTGCCGCTGTGTGCCGTTGGAGGGGCTTTCTTCGCGCTTCATCCCACAGATCACCTGCCTCCTCCTTCACCAACTCTCCCGTGGCTTGCGCCATGACCAGGTGGCGCAAGCCTCCCTCTGCCAGCCCTCCATTGCCACCACTGGAGAGAATGGAGAATGGGGAGGGGAGCGGGTCCACACAGCGATGCAGAGCAGACAAGAACACTTGCTTCCTCCCCTGCATCGCCCTGCGTTCTCCCTTCTCCGTTCTGGCAATGGCAGCCCTGTTTTCTGCAGCTTCTCCTCCTAGTGCTTCTATACAGTTTGGCGCACCACCGCCCAGCTCCTCTCTGTTCCCAAAAGCCTTTCTTCACTAACCTGCTTTCCAGTTCTGTCGCGTTTCTCTCCTGCTGCAGGAAAATTTGTGGGACTAAAAAAAGTTCAGTCAGACCTTCTAAGGTGGCAGGGAAGGTTTGCGCCACCCGGTCACGGTGCACAGGAAAGTTGGTGGAGGAGAAGGAGGAAGCAGCTGCCGCGGGGCAGGTGATCTATGGGGCAAAGCGCAAAGAGCTCCTCCAGTTGTGCACCGTGGAACAGAGCCTTTCACCGTCACTCCCCTTCTGGCTCCAAAACGGTGGAGGGGGACCAGGCATAATCCACCCATCCTCTGTAGCATGGCAGTCCGGGAGAGGAGCAAAAAAGGTCGTGCAGAGCATGTGGGACAGCTCCACCCCATCCCCCACCTGCCTCGCCTTGTTGTGATGGCAGTGGCACCGAGCAAGGAATGGCCTGGCTGGGGGGGGGGCTGAAGTAAGTGGGTGCAGGGCATGTGGGGCAGCTCCACCCCCTCCCCTACCTGCCTTGCCTCGTTGTGATAGCAGTGGCACATTGTGCTGTGCGGTCTCCTACGTGATAGCAGTGGCGGCCTCCTAACACAAGCAGCCGCAGAAGAAGTGGGCCGGCAACCCCATGGGCTCCTGCTAGATGGGGCTGTTGCTGCTACCGCCATGAGGCAAGGCAGGCGTCACGAAAAATATAAGACATCCCCCCAAAATAAAAGCTAATGCTTCTTTTGGAGGCAAAAATAATATAAGACTGGGTCATACTTTCAGGGAAACACGGTAGTGGTGGTCCCTATTAGATGATAGTGACAGTGTACAACTTGTCTGGATCTTATTGGAGTAGTAAATTATGGCATCTTTTCTGTAATCATATCTGTCTTTGCTTTTGTTTTACAGATGTGTATATAATTAAGGAGGTTAGTAAGCTCAGGAATTTTATTCTATCTAATTAAAATCTACATTGAGCAGCAAGATAAATGAAAAGAATGATGAAAAATACTTTCATCTTCTGCTTCTCATTCTACTATATAATTTGTAAACTTTATAAATCTTTGGGGACATTTGATTATAAATGAGTGCTGTCACAAGTCATATTTTTAAGGATGAACCTTTTACTCTCAAACGACTAATTTATGCACGTTTATGCAATTTCGTGTTTTCAGGCTAGAAAATACATAGAATCTCTACCATACATGCCTCAACAGGATCTGAAAGTAGTATTTCGTGGAGCAAACCCATTAGGTAAATACTTAATCTTCAGATATCTTCCATTTAATACTGAGACTGGTTATAAAAATTGCATTGGGTACAGACAAACTCCAAATGAATTGGTCCTTCGGTGCTATTTTATTTATAAACCCAAAGCACTATATCATTTTAATTACGTTGATTTCTGTGAAGTGGAATATGATGCCTTGGATATCTTTGAGAAAAAATAAATAATAGATAAATAGATAAGAAGGCATAGGAATAAAATTTATGGTAATAATTTACAAACTATTATTTTGTAAATAATTAATGATTCCTTTATGTCAAGGTTCCCAAACATTTTGAAGTGTAGGAACTTTTGGAATTTTGAGAGCATATTGTCGATGTACTCAAAAACCAGGTACTCTTGCAAGGGTCTTGTCCATTCACAAAATAAACACTGGGTTATGTAGTTAATGAAATATCTGCAAGCAAAGAAACAGAGCAAGCAAACAGCAGGCAGAGTGCCAAGGATGCAAGGATTCATCCCTGAGCTACATATATTCTCTTCTACTGAAAATAAATTGTTAATTTATAATTTATATCTCAAGTATTGCTGCCTGAGATTAGGCTGGAAACTTTGGCAGTGGAATTGGAAAAAAATCTAGACTTTCTTATTAGTTAATATAAAATTGATCAGCTGCTTTATATTACTTCAATTTCCGATATCTAGCTGTGGATCTTCTTTTTTTTTATTGAAAAGTTTTACAGTACATTTTTTAAAAGACAAAACCCCTCCCAACCCCCTCCCCTCTCCCCAAACCTCCCCAACTCTTCCCTCCCCTCCCCCTCCCCCCTCCCCGACTTCCCAGAGCTAAATACAGGGTATAAAAATACAAACAATCATAATCTACCATATGCAAACAACAATAAAATATTAAATTCTATCGCACTTTAACTCTTATTAAAATAACTACAAGTAGCTTATATATCACATAAATCCAATACTTATTCAAATGCTAGGTGAAACTTTTTAGTCCCATATTTATTCTGGATGTAATCAATCCATCTTCTCCACTCCACAATATATCTCTGTTGCGACTGGTCTTTCAAGTACGCTGAAATCTTTGCCATTTCCGCCAAATTGGAAACTTTTAAAGTCCATTCTTCTATAGTCGGCAGTTCTTCCTTCTTCCAATATTGCGCTACTAAAAGTCTCGTTGCCGTAACTAAATTCAACATAAGCTTAGTGTCCACAACGGTAGTATCTGTGATAATGCCCAATAAAAACAATTGCGGACAAAACTTTATCCTTTTCTTGAATATTTTTTGCATATTCCACCAAATTTTAATCCAAAATGCTTTAACCCTTTTACAAGTCCACCATATATGAAAGTACGTTGCATCCTCACAGCCACACCTCCAACATTTGGGCTGGCAGTTCAGATACATGCTTGCTAGTTTTTTAGAATCTAAATGCCACCTATAAAACATTTTATAAAAGTTCTCTCTTAAATTTTGGGCCTGTGTAAATTTTACATTTCTCACCCAGATCTTTTCCCAAGTATCCATTGTAATAACTTCTTGAAAATTCTGAGCCCACTTTATCATACAATCTTTAACAAGTTCCGTCTCTGAATCAATTTCTATCAATGCAAGATATATCCTTTTAATATGTGCTTGACCTTGATCTCTAATTTGCTTTACCAAATTTTCATCAATCATTGAGAAACCAATTTTCTGGTCTTCCTTCCACCTAGCCTGTAATTGCCCATACTGAAACCAGGTTTGTACAATCTTTTCTTCTTTTAAAATATTATATGGCTTTAATTGCCATACATTCCTCTCAAAGCACAAAATTTCCTTATATGTAATCACATCATGTTTAAACCCAACATTTATATTTTCTATTGCGTGTTTCGGTATTGCCCAGATAGGTATCTCATAATTTAACTTGTGTCTGTACTTTTTCCAAACGCGCAACAGAGCATACCTTAAAATATGTATCTTGAACACATTGTCCACCTTATCATACAATAAATATGCATGCCATCCAAATAACAAATCATGGCCCTCAAGATTTAATAATCTCGCTTGTGTTAAATTAAACCAATCACTTATCGCTGACAAAGCAGCAGCTTCATAATATAATTTAAAATTAGGCATTTTAAGACCACCTCTTTCACGCGTATGTTGCATAATCTTAAATTTGACTCGTGGCTTTTTCCCTGCCCAAACAAATTTATTAATTCCTTTTTGCCATTCCTCCAAATTTAAATCCTTTTTAAGTATAGGTATCATTTGAAATAAAAATAAAAATTTTGGCAAAACATTCATTTTCACAGCTGCAATTCTTCCCAATAAAGATAACTGTAATTTTTTCCAACTATCTAATTCTTTTTGTACTTTTCCCCATAGCTGTGGATCTTCTTGAGAAGATGCTGATCCTGGACAGTGACAAAAGAATAACAGCCTCGGAAGCACTTGCACATTCTTATTTTGCCCAATATCATGATCCGGAGGATGAACCAGAAGCAGAGATGTATGATGAATCAATAGAAAATAAAGAAAGGGTTATAGATGAATGGAAAGGTAAGAAAGTATTTTCTTTGGGGCGTAAAATGTTATGAATGCTTAAAACACAACCCTTACTAAGTATCGCAAAGATAAATTTACAGAAAGTGAGTGCAGACTTAGTCAGAGCCTAAGTAACAGAGTTCAAGAGTCAAATATGAGCCAAGGATTAAATTGTCCCAGAATCCCCATTTTTTAGACACACATTTCTATCACACGCTTTTTATGGATAGCTTAATTAGATTTTTTTGCAGAAGCTCAAGGAAATATACATAGTATTCATCCTTCTGTTTTTTTTCCCATAATAAGATTTCAGTAGGTTGGACTAACTAGCTCAAAATCACCAAATGAGCTTCCATGAGTGAGGGTGGGCTAGAACTTGAGTCTTCTGAGTTCCAGGTCAACAGATTAACAACTTTACTAGATTGCCTTTCATATATATTTATTTTAAGATATAATTTGGATGTTAACGTATTTGAGTTAAAAGAAACCTTCAGTGCCAGGTTGCAAATACTGTTTCAGCTAGGACTATATATTGGCTGCAAAACTCAAGACAAGAACTTGATGATAGCCTAGAACAGGTAGGCAACCTCGGCTCTTTTATGACTCATGGACTTCAACTTCCAGAATTCCTGAGCCAGCTGGCTCAGGAATTCTGGAAGTTGAAGTCCATGAGTCATAAAAGAGCCGAGGTTGCCTACCCCTGGCCTTGAATATCTAGTATCTGGTAATTCTCTGTATGTCCTTGGTGCCATCTAGTATTCATGTGGATGCTCACTGCCAAGATATGGTATAATAGCTTTAACTCCTACATTCTCTTGATTTGCTGTCGAGATAACTTTTATTGAGATAACTTTCAGAGATAAAGGAGCCATACCAGCAGGTGCCATTTAGTCATCGTTTAGTGCTGGGAACTACTAATGCACACTATGTCTATAGTAATTTCCCACTGAATTTTCATCAAAACTGTTTCAAGAGCATATAAATAGATTAAGGACATTACTTAGTTTCATAACCTCTGGTATGTCTTTATCAAGCTTCAGAAAATACTTTCCAGTAATGTTTTCCTTCCTTTAAAAATGCAGGAAAATGCTAGAACTGTGTGAGAAATTCTTGTTTTAAGAATTGGTGGATATGGGTGTCAAACAGATACTAGGCTGTTCAGTTTTTTCATTAATCTTAAGCACATTTACTGAGTGCATTATTAAACACACATGCTTTCATGCTTCCGAATGCTGAAAACTTGAGTGCCCATGAAATCTCACAATGGAACTTTTCTTTCAAGAATTTTCTAGGGGGTATTTCTTTTATAAACTTACAAGAAGCCAAACTTTTAAAAAGTAAGAAGCTATTGCTATTTTTAATCCTCTATGATTCCATTTTACTTATTTGGACTAAAGCCTTAGACAAAGAAACAGTGATATCTCCCTAAGGTCATTTGTTTTATTGATATTTGAACTTCTAGCAGTGGGATCCAGTATATGTCCTACCGAACATGTGCAGTTGTATCAGGTCTGTGGTTGTCAGGATATTTGTGTGTGTATGTGTGTGTATAAAGGTAAAGGTTCCCCCGCACATGCGTGCTAGTCGTTTCCGACTAGCGTTTGTCCAAGGACGTCTCCGTGGTCATGTGGCCGGCATGACTAGACGCCAAAGGCGCACGGAACGCTGTTACCTTCCCACCATAGTGGTCCCTATTTTTCTACTTGCATTTTTACGTGCTTTTGAACTGCTAGGTTGGCAGAAGCTGGGACGAGTAACAGGCGCTCAGTCTGTTACGCGGCACTTGGGATTTGACCCGCCAAACTGCCGACCTTCTGATCGACAAGCTCAGCGTCCTAACCCTCTGAGCCACCACGTCCCTTCCATATATATGTATATTTAATCCCAAATTACAGTCTACAGTAATTCAGTGCTATTCCAGAGTTACCCTGACTAATGACTAATACAGTGGAAAACCACCTAATATAGTAGAGTGGATGGTACACAGATAGTTTCCTTACATTAAGCCAGCCTCCCCTTTGCAACAATCCTCATAATCAGCAGACTAACAAATAATGTTCTTGAAAAGCAAGGTAGAGGTCACTAATTATACATCCTCCATTACTAGCTGCATCATAGTGTGTCCAGACAAACAGGGCTTGGAGAGCTTAATTCCAGATCAGCACATTCATGTAGAATTAAATTCTCAATAATGGAAGTTTTTCTAGCTATTTAAAAGGAGGTTTTTTGGCCCATATGCACCATCATTAAGACATTTTTGGATGGACAATTACACGAAAGGGAGGCCAGACACCAATCTAGCATCCTTCCCCTAACTTTCAAGTTGCAGCCTTCCAACATATTTCCTGCAGATTTCATGTATTTCTAGTCATTGAAATACTTTTATGTGAAAGCAACTGTGTGTTCATAAACTTACATGACAGTATGGTAATTAGCAGAATCTGTTTAGAAAATAATAAATCTGAGGCTGTTAAGTAAATTAAGCCAAACAAAATGTTTGTACTATTGCAAGAACGAAGCCTTTCTCATATAATCTTTTCAAGTTTGTTGATTTTGTTCATGGTTTTCACATCCTACAACTTTTCAACTGCCAATATGTCATATTAAAATATTTCACATTATTTTCTCTCTTACCCTTGCTCTTCTTTTAAAGAACTAACATATGAAGAAGTGATCAGCTTTAAACCACCTGACTTGAAGATGGATAGCCTTGAAATTGAACAATAAATCCAGACTCCTCTTTTTTGCTATGCTTTACGACGAAGACTATAAAACATCTAGCATTGCAATTCAATTTCCTATATGACAAGCATATATTTTACTATCCAAAGATCTTGGAAAAGCTACAAAAATGCAAGCAAAACAGTCTGAAGAAACATATATTGGGGAGGGGATTGTCTTGTACTACGAATGTAATAATTGCAGAACATTAAGTACTGCTTCATTCTGAAAAATGATGCACTGAAGTTTTCTTTTTAAATTTTGTCTTCTCTGCATGTCCCCAGTGTGACGCCAAAAATGTCTTTTTTAAAAAGAGATTATTTTCTCAAATTGTATAGTTAATGCATGAATATATGTGGAGACAAATAGAAATCCATAGAAGCAATTCCTTATTTTTAAGCATTAGGATGTTTTTCTTTTTAATTTCTAGTTAGTAACATTAGGAAAAGGAGCCAGTGTTGTAAATTAGACATACAGTAAAATACACGTACTTTTACTTGTAGCAGTTTCAAGAACATAAGTGATCAACAATTACAAATCAGTCAAATTTATTGTTTCCTGATAGTATTAAAGTTTGTCATTGTAGTTGTAGAAAAAGTGCAGGACACAATTTTTATTGGGAATTTTGCACTACAGTACAGAGGTCCACAGCATGAGGTCTGGAGGAATAGAGTTTATCTTACAGACTTGAGCTGTTTTGAAGATCAAGCTCTCTGCTAACACAATTTTTCCTGTAATTTTGCAGTGCCTCTCTTTCCATCATCTTGTCAATAAACTGCTTCCTTTTCTAAATTCCTATAGCCTTTGTTTGACAGCTGCATTTTAATCTACCGAATATGGAATACTATGAATGGACTGAAAGAAAAGAAATTTTGGAGAAATATCTTTTCATCAAATATGTTGAATATACCAAGTGAGCAATCTAGCACATGATACTAGCAAAGCTACATCCAAATTGCAGGACTATGGCCATAAAAAACAAAATGGTTCAAAAGAAGATGTCTCCTGCTAATAACCTTGTGAAATGGGATCCAAATGAATATTTAATTTGCTTCCTCCATTCACCCTCCTTTTATAAGATTTAAGATCTGCAGATCCTTTCTCAGCTCTCTTGCTTTATCTGTGAAAATAAGACTGGAAATATCTGATGGCTACGAATAGCTTCTTGGAGATCCCTATTGAACAGATTACAGGAAAAAAAACCCATCAAAATCCAGATTTTTGATGAAAAGAATATCCACTGATTATCCTAAAAACACTTATAGGAACAGGGAATAGTAATAAATAATTAATTCTTATCTCCCTATCCCAGTGTTTTGTTTTCCAAGCTTAACGTAGCAAGTATAATGTAGGCAACTGTTGCTTTGATGTAAACAAAACAATGATAAAACCTGCTGTGTTGAATAAAATTATAGGCAAAAATAAATTATCAAATATTAGTCAAAGAAGAATAGTAATACTTTATGTGAAGCATTTAACAGCCACTAACTTTAATCTTTTTAATATTTAGCATTACATTAAAAAAAGAAATCTAGAACATTAAAACTTGTAACAAGATGCTTGAATTTTTTTAATAATTTGGAGATATGATTTCATGACATTAAAATATTCCTCTGTCTTAAGATTACAATTGACATACAATTATCTGTTTGTGTTGAAAAGGCTGATAACAATTCACCCCCAATCTATGTGTATTGCACTGTTGGAGAGTTTACCCAGCCAGAAGAGGCACCAGGATTGTTCAGATAGGAAATGGACCCTTACAGAAAAGATTTCTTGGGTCCAGGAAAAACATACAAACTCCACCTTAATTGCACTAGATTTAAGTTGTTCAGGAGAATTACATTGGCAGGATTTCAAGATTCAGTTTACAATACCTTAGTAATACCCTAGTAGTAGTAATGAAGAGCTTTCCTGAAATCCAAGTAGTTCAAAGAGCTTGATGCTGCCATCCTGATCATTGCATTCTGTGCAACAAGCCATCCTTCGGCTTCTCCCATCTGTCTTCCTCACCTGGCTGAGTGTCTCTTCACAAATCACAGCTGTAATTATTTCAGGAAGAGAGGCAGAGCAACACCTCTGCTAGAGATTGCTTGGGAATCCCACAGAAAAGAGGAGATTTCAGGAGGCTTAATGAAAAATATTTCACCAAAAGGAAGCTAACTCCCTTGCAGCTCAAGAAGAAATGTCAAAAGGCAATAATTAAAGGATTTCCCTAGAACAGCTGCTGGTCAGCAAAGTTAGCTAGCTTGAGACAGCAAAACCAACAGCATCATGGAGAAGGAGGCGAACAGTAATCCAGGCTGGTGCCAGAAACCTTTTTGTGCTGGAAACCCTTTTCCTTACCTGACCAATGAAAGAGGATACATCTGTGCGTAGGATTCCAGGTCCCGATTTTCAGCAGAATACTGCTAGAGGAACAATTTGTCCTCTTTCTAAAGCTCTGCTAAGTTAAGCTGTACATCTAGACTCTTAAATAAATCTAAATTCAATTCTACTCAGTTAATGGATTCCCAATTTTACATAGGGCAAGAACTCTCTTCTGGAGTAGGGAGGGGTTTACCCATCGTATCTGAGATGTTAAAATTATTTTCTAGGAATATGCAGGGTGCATTTCTACAATTTATACAGCTATTGCAGCCAAACATTGAAAAAAAAACCATGCCAAAAGCATTATTTAGATTACTTAATCATTTTCAACCATTGTTGCAAATAAAAACTTAAGGCATTGTATCTCATCAAAACTCTAATCCTCTTGATGCATTATAAACTATGCCACATGTTTATTTTTGTTTAGGAATCATGGAAAGCAGTTTCTTAGCCCAATATCCCATGCTAGGCTATCGGGATTAAGAAGCAAGTAAGCCAGAAGGTATGCATTGCCTTGTTCCCCAAACATTTCAACCGTTTTTTAGGATACCCACTACAGTGTCTTCTGCCTAAAGTGCCTTATTCTGCCTAAAGTTGGGCTCGCCCAGGAACTTTTATACTGATCTAATAGAGGACATGGGGAATGGCCTTGAAGAGAAGGAAGAGCTGCTAGCGCGGGTCAGAAAACTAAATTGAGAAAACTTACCAGACAAACCTCTGTATATTTCACATGAAGATAAAATGGGGGAGGGAAAAGGATATTTGGACTTAGAATATTCTGTTAATGTAGCTGTTGTAATAAAAATAGTTCTAAGCTATATGTATTTGGTTCCTTAGTCTGGTCTTTTTCGGCTGACAGATCTGCAAGTACATTGATAAGCAGTTCATGTGGCTTTACATAAGGTAAATGACTGAGCTCTATAAAGAAGACTAGACTAAAAAACAGACACAGTGTAGACCTAAAGTTCTTTTTATTAGATGAGCCATCTAGTAATGGAATTCTGCAAATCTGAATGTGTTTCAACTTGCCTCATCTTCTTGTGAATTTGAGGTGTTTTCACAAATTACCTTCTTGACGTGGGTTCAGGTCAAATCTACATGATTGTTGCCTTGGCAATGAATTTTCTTTCCATCCCTCAAGGCCATCTTCTATATTCACTGCAATGATTGATGAGAATAATACAGTGTTTTTCTGCCTACAATTTATGCTTCGATGGCAGTACAAGATTAAAATATGGCCATTTCAAACAAAAACATGAAAATTTAATTAGTATTTGATAGTAAAAAAGAAAACCACTATTATCTCAGAGTAAAATCCGTATCCTAACCTCTTAACCCTGAAGCCATCATTATTGATCCAAAAAATGGCAGTTTTGTTTAAATTTCATAGAAATGAATAGGATTGAAGAAAGTTGTGATGAAATAGTCCTGTTAATTTTAATGAGTCTTAGAGGCAACTAGTTTATTCTGCATAGGAGTTCGTTAACGGTTTAATGGAATTCTTTTCAAAATTATGGTGCTTAGTATTGAATCTCCATTTATTAACTTGTAATATAGGTGTAAATGTCATTGATCAATGAGGCTGATTTCTAATTACAACTCCAATTTTCTGTACTTGTTTGGAAATAAATCTATTGAAATTACTTGTGCAAACATATTCACATTAGACTGTGCATCCAATTGGAAATAAGCTTTTTTAAACACAAGCAGAAGTAAGATATATTTATTACTGTGCTTAAATATTAATGTCAATTAGCAAATGAATTCACTCTTCTACTGTATTGATTTCATTTTTCTGTTTATAGTTTGCCTTTTGTTCTAAGCAGGTTGGTAGCATCTCTAGGGCTTATTTTATTCTATAACAATCCTGTGAAGGTGAGTAGACTGAGAAAAAGGGACTGATCTCCATAACCATGCATGAACACAAACTTCATTTTTCCACAGCTTTTTTGTTAAAGCTTTATTTAGCCATAATACAATATGCAAGGAGATAGATTATAGATAAGATAGATGATAGATATAGATGCCATTTCTCTCTTAAAAAGTACATTAATATTGCTTTGTGTTTGTTTTTTTAATAATACTTTTATTTAAAACAGGTGTGTTTTCAAAAAAAGAGGACCCAGACTGTTGGGGGCAATAAGCTGACTTTGTAATAATGCCGCTTGGGGTGTGTGTGTGAAAACCCTAATAAGCAGGCATATACATAGAATGAAGGCTATTGCTAAGCACATTGGTTTGTGCTTAAATTGTAAGCCGCCCTGAGTCTTCGGAGAAGGGCGGGATATAAATGGGATTAAAATAAAAAAATAAATAAAAAATATTGTCTCTGAATGAACGTATGATTACTGAGGTTATATAATTGTACATGACATTAGTAAAAGCTACCAAGTAAAACAGTTGTTTTTATGATTAAAAAGCCCAAGTGTTAATTGTTTAACTTAATCTCAAAATATTCACTATATTGTTTTAAATGTTTAAAAAAGAAAAATACTCCTAAAAATAATACAGATAAATATTTAGGTTCTGACTTCCTCCTTTTTGTACTTTAACCAAGCAGTCCCTGTTGATGCAAGGTTTAAATAAGTGTTTCTCAACCTTGGCAAGACAGGTTGACTTCAACTCCCAGAGTTTCCCAGCCACCATAATGGCTTAGGAATGTTGGGAGTTGAAGTCCATCCATCTTAAAGTTGCAGAGTTGAAAACACTGCTCTAAATGTTTGTATTTACTTTGCTATATAATATATATGGTAGCCATTATTGTTTATTTCCATGGCTGCTTTGATATTGTAACCTACTGGGATTGTAAACTACATATTAGAATCAGGAGCACCCAGAGGGTGTTATTTTTTTTAAAAAGTCAATATAATAGCTGTGATAGTGGAATCACTATTTGCCAAGACTCTGTAATAAGCCATCTTCTTTGACTACACCCTGTAGACATCCCCGACTTCAGCTCTAGTGTTACAGAAAGAAACCCTATAACAGAACCATGAAGTGCCCTTTGAGATCTGGATTAGGTTGGACATTCTGGCCCACATGGCCAAGTGAAGGAAGCAAAGTGTCTTGGGTTAGCAGCATCTATCCTCACCCTAGAATAATTAAAGGGGGGGAATCATAAAACTGATTTTATAGTATCTCCGTTACGCAGTGAGAAAGCTTTTGCTTTTGTTAACAGCGAGAGAGAAAAAAGGAAGAAGACTCAGAAAGGGCAAACTCAGCATCTTCCTCAAAGCCAGCGAGGACCATGAAATATCTACAGGTGTGCCATTTCTAAAGTGAATTCACAAGAAAAGAAGTGTTTTGTATATTGGCAGGATTTGAAGTCAGCTGAACAAATGGTTCTACTATGTTCCACAAGGTGTCAAAAGTTAATTGTTCACAGGTAAACAGAGTACTCTGCCTAAGCACACTGACACAGCCTTGTTTAGAAAATTGGTCAAGGTCATTAAGCAGAAATTACTCTGCTGAAAGCATATTGTTCAATTATACAGTGAATGTAGCAAAGTGCACACTTGTTAATTGCTGCTTCTGATATAATATTAAAATATAATTGATCTGTAGGGCCCCCAAACCTGATGCAGTTCATTCAAAGCAGCAGCAGTCAACAGCAGTTAGTATATTGCAATGGCACACTAAATCGCAGCTGAAAGATTCATGCAGATGTAAAATCAGTTATCTTAAAATATTCACCTTCCTAACACTCCCAGGGCATCTAGAGTGCAGATTAAAAAGGGCTCCAATCATTCACCCAGAGATGTCTTCTTGGCATGCCTTTTTTTAATCTCCCACTTCTCCCAATATTCCTGCCTTGTTAACTGGACAAAAATCATCATCATTTAAATGCATACAAATAAAGAACAACATCTCTTGGAATAAATTAATAGACACCATGCAAAAGGGAAGCTTGCTTTCATAGGTAACCACTGTCGGCCCTCGATTATGGCGGCAGTTTAGAAAAGTAGGAGGAAAACGTTCACAGAAACCATTTCTCATGTGAAATTAGATCTTCTACAAAGCCAAATTGTTGGAAGAAGTTATGTAAGCCATCTAATCAAATGTGACATTCATACAAAAATCCAAATTAAAACATCCTGGCAGCTCTACTTACATAGCCAATAAACTGAATCCCACCACCATTGTTTTGAGTAAATGGTCCACAATCTATCTGCTCTCTTCAAAATCTTCTGGAAATTTAAATCCATTTTACCACATCCTATCTTCTGGGATTATGAGTAATTTTTTTTCATGTGTCAGCTTTTCACACTTTTTTTGATAAATTTCAAAAGCAAATAAATGCAAGAAAAGTAAAAACTAACTGAAATATGGAGAAGGTGGAATATTTCACTCTCTGGAAATCCTTTCAAAAGGTTGTCTTTCAAGGTTATTATCTTTATACAGCAAAGAGATTTATGCAAATATAAAAACTAAGGAATATTGCAAATGCTACTCGGAGACAACTAACTGGATTGGACTTAACACAGTACTAACTTCAGTTGGCAGGTTATATAGCATGCCAGAAATAATGGGATTTCATGACATTAAAATATTATTTTGGTAGACCTTCCTCTGTTTTAAGATTACAATTGACATACAATTATCTGTTTGTGTTGAAAAGGCTGATAACAATTCATCCCCAATCCATGTGTATTGTACTTTTGGAGAGTTTACCCAGCCAGAAAAGGCACCAGGGTTGTTCAGATAGGAAATGGACCCTTACAGAAAAGATTTATTGGGTCCAGGAAAAGAAGCAACAGGAAAAACATACAAACTCCACCTTAATTACACTAGATTTAAGTTGTTCAGGAGAATTACATTGGCAGGATTTCAAGATTCAGTTTACAATACCTTAGTAATACCCTAGTAGTAGTAATGAAGAGCTTTCCTGAAATCCAAGTAGTTCAAAGAGCTTGATGCTGCCATCCTGATCATTGCATTCTGTGCAACAAGCCATCCTTCGGCTTCTCCCATCTGTCTTCCTCACCTGGCTGAGCATGCCAGAAATAATGGGAAAGGGGGATGCAGAAAACAGTTCACTATTAAAAGACACCCTAATACAGGAATACTGGAATTCACAACAAATTTGGTCATTCTCTCTGTCACCCCAAAAGGACTAGAAATATATATCTTCTTAGAAGGTATTTATCAAACTCATATGCATCTAATTATGTATCTTTTTAGCATTTAATCACAAACGGCCAGTTCATTCAATGTATCCCTGATCTAAAACTAAGCAACAAAGCATAGCACACATAATCTCTGCCAAAGAAATATTGCAGACTACAGATGGAAGGTCTTCCCACGCAGATTTTATTTTGTATTTCTGTTATCTCCAGCTTTTCCTTTCCTATTGTCTGTTACTCAGATTTCTCAGCCCACTAGATGTGTATGTTGAAGTACAACACTGGCTAGAAGGAAAAAAGGCTGCAATCATGTCATTTTCGATATACCATAACAATATACTGTAGAAAGCTGGGTTTTCAGCTTCCAGTTCATCTTCCCAGTCTCAATAAGATCAATTATGTGCTCCCACTGCTATGTTGGCTCAAAAAATGGTAACAAATAGAACTAATACTTTTGAAAATCTTGCCAAACATCAATTCTACTAAAGCAGGTTGTTCATATTTTTTGTGCACCTGCTGTACTGAGGCAGGATTGTTTTAGGATGTTCTATTTATTGTTCTGTAACTAGTACAGGGTGTAAGCCTAGAGGGAATGGGAAATAGATCATATTGCCAGTACTTTGTATAACTGCTGTTCCATTTATCAGAGAACTCTCTGCTTGAGACACTGAAGTCAGCGTTGGCATAGTCACAGCAGCCATACCTTAATAGAAATCCTTGATGGATCATCAGCTAAGATTCCAGGAGGGGCTTTAATTTTTGTTTGCTTGCTTTGGTTTGGTTTGGTTTTGTGCATCTCACAAGCAAGCTAACTGTGGATTAAAAATAACATGCCCAAACAGCTTTCTTCTTGGTGAAGGAATCACTCAAGGTAAAGTGCACAAAGGAGCTTTTAGCAATATCTAATATTTATTCATGAGTTACCTCTAAGCTTCATTCTTAAATAGGCACTGGGGGGGGGGGGAATGAGACACTATCTTTTCTCCCTTTAAGTTACCATGTTTAGGAAAAATCAAGCCAATAACGGATTACATTGTATTTTAAAAATCTAGGCTAGAGAACATACTTTGGGTGATTAGATGGTTCTTATAATCTATACCCTGACTTTTTATAGGGATGGTAGTGATAAGATTGATAAACTGTAAGTAAATGAAAAATAGCAAATGCTAAATTCAGCTTATACTGTATTACTAGATACCTTTAGGAATATGTTCAAAAAAGTTGATATGGCAACCACAAAGTTGCAGTTGAAGCTCTCTTCATGAGCAATGCACATTAAAAAAAGGCAGAGCTTCAATCCTCCCATCATGGCTGCCATATTGACTTTTTTGACCATATACTAGATACCCCTGGATATCCTTGTTCTTGATTTTGATTTTTTTCTTGACTATCATGCCTAATTGAATTCCCCAGTCAAGATATCAATCATGGGTGGAAGGGGGCACACCATGAGAACATATTTTTGCCCACGTGCTCTTCTGTGGTCACCTCTGAAGTCTCCAATTAACCTCCTTTATGAAAAGGGCAATAGAGTACATCACAAATCCTTAGAACAGAACAGCATTTCAACTACCTAGGACATTCTGCAGCACACCTCAAGGTGATTGTTTTGGGAAACCACCATTTTAATTCCACCACTAAGCAAGATTGGTGAAGTCACATACCTTGGAAGGTTTCAATCTCGGTGGATTCATCTACATAGACACCTTTCCACCACCACTACCCACTTCACCTCACATCAGTCTAGCACTCTGTGTATCTGGTGAAAAAGCTGCAGTTCACAAAAGCTTATACCCTTTTAACTGAATTTGTTGGAAAGAAAAACCTATCAGATTTTTTTTGCCACTGTAGACTAACAGGTTTCCTTCTGTGATCTCTACAGAACCAGGCTATTACAATTGTGAGGAATGTATCATCGGAAAAGTTGACAGACCAGGCTAGGGACAGAGCTTCAGAGAGAAAATCTATGTGGTTGGTTAGAACTGACATCAGCTTGATGACACAAAATCAACTTTGCCATATTTATTTTGGTTTTGGATAACATAATGAATCAAGAGGGCTGGTTGAGCTTCAAATAGTCCTAGAGCAGTTTAAGATCAAAACTAAATTTATTGCTGATTGAATTTATACATTGCACAATACATTACTGTGTATATCAACCCACTTCATTCCAGTTAAATGTGATTGTTGACAGAACCTAAACCTGAGGCTTGAAAGGATCTCATCCAAGGTAGTTTCTGCAAATTGGAAATTAGGTTTATCGTATGTCCTATTTTGATTGGGATTTATTTATGTATTTGAATCCCACCTTTTTTTTATTGAAACCACCTTTATTTTTACAAAAAACTCAAGGTGGCAAACATATCTAACAAGCCTTTCTCCTCCTATTTGGCTTTGCATTCCAGCCAGTTTACAAGTCCTGGAGAACAGGGTTACACCAACCCACAAAAGGAGCATATGGCTTTAAAATGTATGGGCCTTGGCATGCTGCACAAAATTGCGCTAACTTCCTTGCTGCTAGCTTTATTCGCACTACCCTACAGACTGCAACCTCCTCCTGCTTGAAAATATGATAAACCTAGAAATAGAAATGTTGTTGCTAGTTGCGAAGTCGTGTCCAACCCATCGCGACCCCATGGACAACGTTCCTCCAGGCCTTCCAGTCCT